>NC_053026.1:33331655-33398688 GCF_003073215.2 Triticum urartu
CAGGCGGAGAGGGCAAATGCTGAAGTGTTAAGAGGCCTGAGAACGAAGACTTTTGACAGGCTGCACAAGAGCGGAAGGCGCTGGATTGATGAGTTGCCGGCGGTTCTTTGGTCGATCAAGACGACGCCAAATCGAGCCACCGGCCAGACCCCCTTTGCCCTAGTATATGGGGCAGAAGCAATTCTCCCCATGGAACTCATATACGGGTCACCTCGAGTGCTCGCTTATGACGAGCTTGAGCAAGAGCAGTTGCAGCAAGATGACACAACGCTCCTTGAGGAAGATAGTCTTCGGGCAGCTCTGAGAGCAGCGCGCTACCAGCAAGCCTTGCGCCGCTACCATAGCCGCAAGGTTCATGCCCGAAGCTTTGAGGAAGGCGACCTTGTTCTTCAGCGTGTTCAATCGGCTAAGAATTGCAACAAGTTGATGCCGAAGTGGGAAGGCGCTTATCGGATAATACGAGTCACCAGGCCCGGCGCAGTCCTCCTGGAGACCGAAGATGATCTCCCAATGAGCAACTCCTGGAACATCGAGCATCTTCGCAAGTTTTACCCATAAGGCGCGGCTTGCCGGGCTCCCCGGCAAGCTACCTTTTGTACAAGCTTTGTTGGCAAGGCATGTAACCCTTTGTACAAAGCATGGTGCAGATCCTGAGCATAAATAAACGAAGCGCTGGCGCCTTAAGTTATAGCATGCATGCTAGGTTAAGTCTCTCCCTCGGTTAGGGTTGATTGTGCTTAGCGGTGACTAACCCCTAGCCTAGAGGTCGAGTGTGCGTCTTTCTGTTCTCTTTGGTTCGCAGGGCTCGCGGACACTTCTGCTGAGCCGCTTGGGAAAAAGAGAACTTGAAGATACAAGGATCCAACCACGGCAAGCCAAGGTTGCCGGGGGCTGCGGATTCAGATAAGTCTTTCATCCCCCTGTTATGCGCTTCCATATAGAACTGGGATATGTGAAACCTCATTTGTGTTCTTAAAACCACCATGCTCCCCCTTTCCTGTACCCAAGAGCTACCTCCTAGGTCAGAATCTGGTAGTAGTCGTTGTGGCGAGGAGATGAACGAGGGGCCTAACTCTACTTTGCCCTGCCTCCGCCAAGAGCGCAAGAATGGTCGACTGAAGTGGGGGAACGGCAAGGCCTGTTGCCGGGCGACCATGTTTATCTTAGAAATAACACGGATTCATCCTTGGCATGGGCCTCGCTCACGCACAAAGAACCCGGCAAGCACCCTTTTCATTAAAAATATCCCATACAGGTACAGTTCATACGGAATTAAGAACATGAGCAAGGGGATTATAGGTCTTAAAATTAACAAGTGCCCGTAGGCTTACAAACTGAAAAGAAATAAGGTGCCGTAATCCTTTTCTTCTCCCTCTCCACAAAAGGTGGAACAAGGCAGCAGGAGGGCCAAAAGAGCGCCTAGGCAAGGTACGAGGAGCAGAAGGCACCAAGAGAACATCTTGGTGCCACGAAAGGAGCTGGAAGACGAGGCAGCGGGCCGGCAATACGCGATGAAGGCATCGGTGCCCGCGTACTCCGATTTGACGGACGCCACCCGCCTTCTTTGCCTTCCCCGGCCCTCCTACGCCAGCCGCCCAAGGAGATGACGGGGAGCACCCCGATGGAGAGCTTGGCAAGGATGGCCCTCAGCAGCGCGCGTGGCCGAGGGAGGGGCGGCGCGGTCAGTCAAAGTCGGAGTCGGCATCCTGCCGCTCGACTCCCTCTTCGCCGCTGTCGCTGTCCTCCTCGCCACTCCCACTTGAGGAGGAATCTTCATCATCGGAGGAGCTCTCCACGCAGCACTTCAGGCGAGTGCCAAGATCTCCAAAGACCTTGACGGCGAGCAGGCCGCCCTCCATTAACTTGACGTAGAGGACGAGCCCCACCGTCAGGCTATGGATGCGAGCAAATGTCTTCCATCCGCGACGGATATACATAACATGAGGAGCAGGGAAGTCGACGTCGACCCGCGTGCCGCTGGTCCCACAGCCCCTCATGTGCAATCTGAGGGTCTGGGGCGGATCGAGCTCCATCTCCTAAGCGAAGGGGGTGGGGAGACGGAGATGACGACGCGGTGGCCGGCGCAGCCTGATGAAGAACTCGCGGGGCTAGTCCCCGACGTGACCCTTCGTCGCGGGAGGCACCGCTGGCGGAGGCACGGCCATCGCGCCGCCTCGTCCCCCTCTCCCCCGACCGCTGCGGCGACCTCGGCCACGCCCCCTCCCCTTCCTCTTGTGGCCGGCTCCGCCGCCGCGGGCTCATGGGAAGGGGGGACGCGCTGATGAGCGGCAACCCTCGCCACCACCGATGAAGGCCCAGCACCTCTTCTCCCATGGCAGGTGGAAGAAAGGAGCGAAGATGAAGGAGGATGGATACTGAAGGAATGTGGGACGACGCCCCCCCCCCCCCCCCCCCCCCCCCCGTCCCCCTCCTTATAAAGCGGCGGGGTCGAGGCTCGGCTGCCCCACTCTGCCAATCCAGCCATCAGGGGCGCAGGGAATCAGGACTGACCCGCTGCCCCAATCAGCGACGGCCCGGTTTCCCGCCTCCACCGCCTTCCACTTGCATGGAGGGCGCGTGGCGAGCGAACAGGACCAAAGGGACGGGTGAGGCGACCGTTCCCTGCCCCGTGACCACGGGGCGTGGGCGCCTTGAAGACTACGACCAGAGTCCACCCAGTAAATGAGCCGCGCCTCGATGCCTCCCTCTTTTTATGGGAAAGGCGCGAGCCGCCTCTTTACCACGATGTGACGCATGCATGTGGAAACCGCCACACGCATGACCCCCACATCACGCATGACCCTCCACATCACGCGCAGGTCGTGGGGAAGCGTAGCGGACGAAGAGTTACTGCGGTAAAAATCCCGCCCCGACTGCCCGCGCAGCGTTTTGGGCCTGGCCCAACAGCATGTCGCGCTTATGTGTGGCCCAGGACCGGGGGCTCCTGTCGGTGTACAAAAGTAGGGGCGCTCCTTTTTACCCCTTTACTTGTGCACGGACAGTCGGAACCGCGCCCGCAACCACACTAAGCTGGGCAGGGGAGGGAAGCCGGAGAGAAGCCAAAGGCACAAGACGATCAGAGGCAACGCCAAGACCAGAAAACATAAAGAGCAAAGGGGGCAAGGTGGACTCCCCCGGCAAGACCCTTGCCGAGGCGGTCTCCACGGCCCCGGCAAGAGCCTTGCCGGGGCAACTTGCCCAAACACCAACAGAGCGAGCCACCCTCGAGCCCACAGGTTCCAACACAACTGGCTACATTGGGACCAGGGCTCGGGAGGCGCCTCCGTGGTGGCATGCAGATCTTCATCAAGATCATAAATACACAAGATCAGATGAGGATCAGAAGACGACGACCCTCGGCGAGATCGTCGGCAAGGAAACCCACAAGACGCTTGCCGGGGACGACCGCGACGCCACGGCAAGGCCCTTGCCGAGGGCGTCAGCGGGGCCACTGTCAGGCACACACCAACCAAGACTCCGCCACCGTTCACATGCAGCTGCCAGCCCAACCAGCTGGGCAGGCACCTACGTGGCAACATGCAGCTTCCAGGCCAAATCAGCAAGCACCTACGTGGTGGCACCCAGATCTTCGTGAAGACCCTACCATCACGCCACCTCAGCTGCCTGCCCGCCTACATGGCACTGCATGCATCGCTAGCCAGGGCGCGTGTCAAAGCGAGGAGGAGCGGCGATGGACGGGACGGGCCTTGTTCCCGTCCCCGATAAACATAATGGACACCTAACTAGTGCATTTAATGCGCCTTGTCCCATAATACCGAGCGATAAGCTCGCGCACTATACCCCTTTCCACCTCCTGTGTGCCACTGTGGCAACCCGTTTTGGACTATAAAAGGAGGCCCGAGGCCTACTGGAGGGGGATTCAGCTTTTTGGAACTACACAGCCACCATAGCTAGTTGGAGAGCTCAAGAACACTCATTACATCCACCAAAGCAGGACTAGGGTTTTACGTGTCCTCGCGGCCCGAACCTGGGTAAACGATCTGTGTGCTTGCTCCTAAGCCTTCTCTTCTCACAACCCCGCGCCCGCCGACCGTAGAAGGGGTCCCAGTGATCCCATAGGTGTTGTTCGCACTGACACAAGTTGACAGAAATCCTGTGTTCACAAATGCTCTGTTTCCCATGTGCATTCCTATCCTATTCTGGTGTTTTCCTATCCCAAGTTTTTAGAATCATGCAAGCCAAATGAGCCCTTACAGAATTACTTCAGTTACAGGTAGGTGTTGAAGAAAACTTTGTGTGGTTTGTCCTGCTCCTGCCGCGATGTCGTCCACCTCACCTGAGCTGCTCCATCGACAGAAGCATCCACCAAACCAGACATCATGACTCCTGACCGTCTTTCGCTGCCTCAGATCTCCTTCCCTGCCGCCGGCACCCACCGCAATGGCATCACCATCATCGACTCAGCAGATGAACCTGAGGAGTACACGGGTCAACAAGAGAGGTCGCACTCTTTTGTTTTTGCTTATGTTATGCATTGCTTAGTATTACCTGCTACTTTATTGTCCTGTTCACCTCTTAGACTCCAAGTCAGGTCCAAATTGATGTTCAAACTTGAGTTCTAAATTAGTTGTGGGGCACATATCGAGGCAACAATGAATAGTATCTCTGTCTAATATCTGGTTCACCTAGGGTTTGCCTATGTTGTTCATCTTGGGTGGGAAACAAATAGTAAAGAAATCATCATCTATTTTTTTATTAAATTAAAGCAATCATCAGCCTGCTATCATTATTTTCGGATCCATCCACTAGTTTTTACCATCACTCTAGATTTCTGCATGCTCTCCTTACATAATCTCACTATATTTTTTTGTATGTATGTCAGATATTGTACACAGTCATGCTAAACATGTAGAGAAAAAGAGAAGAGTTTTGCGCGGCAAAACAATGTCATGCAGACATTGCTCCATGGTGGGTTCAATGGCAAACCCTCCCCCCTCTCCAGATTGTAATCCAGAGGAAGATATCTGTTCTGAGGCAGATTCAGACGTAGCTGACCACTCCTATTTATCCCCCAAGGTGTTTGCTCTAACTTGGCATGACGATGTTAGTCATATCATGCATATGTTGCCTTGCAGTGCCTACTTTCGACATCATATATGTCATCTGCTTAGTTTAGACATATTCTGTAATGCCACCTGTTTAGTTTCAATATCATATATGAGAATTATGCAGTCTCATGTCTTTTAGCCTCCCATAATATATGTGAAATGTGCAATGCCATCCTGTTTAACCAGGCATCGTATATTTGAATGATATCTTGCCCATCCTTTTCTTCATTACATTTCCATTTTGTCGACAATGTTTGTACATTAAACTACTCTTCCTGTGAATCAGCCATTTGAGCGGGTGATGGAAAAATCTAGAGTGAAAACAAGGCCTTCATAGCAGACAATGCTACATGTCGAAGCAGATCTCTTGTTGGGTCCTGATAGCTCCTCAGAGATGGATTCAGAGACAGATGAGAAGTCCTATTCCCCCACCGAGGTGTATGCTCTTACTTGGCACGGTTATACTACTCATATCATGCATATGGTGTCTTGCATTGCATTGTTTAGACATCATATACACAATATTCAACACCATGTTCTTAGTTCAGACATCATATATGCGAATGCCCTCTACTT
The DNA here is from genome assembly GCF_003073215.2 of Triticum urartu. Classification (NCBI taxonomy): domain Eukaryota; kingdom Viridiplantae; phylum Streptophyta; class Magnoliopsida; order Poales; family Poaceae; genus Triticum; species Triticum urartu. The sequence goes on from NC_053026.1 coordinate 33,337,301, forward strand.
AGCATATAAATCACATATGTGAATTAAATCATGCGATCCTGATTACTTAGATAACATGTATGTTAATAATGTCATGCGATCCTGTTTAGTTAGTCATCATATCTTTGAATTATGTTATGCTATGCTATCCAGTTTAGATAGACATCATGTATGTGAAATTATGTCATGCTATCCGTTTAAGTTAAACAATATACATGTCAACTATTTCATGCCCTCTTTTTTCCACACTATCTATTGCATCTGTCTCTCATACAATGTCAGTACATTTTCAACTATGTTTCCTGTTATCAGCCATTTGAATTAGAGTGGGTGATGGCAGTATCTAGCGGAGTAAAAACACGGTCTTCAAATAAAACAGTGCTACCTCTTGGTGGAGATAGCACCCCGGTTGTACATGCACGAGAACCATCCCTACCACACATAACCCAGACTCTCGCAGATTTTACCCCTACTGTGATGGATAGAGAACCGGCTTCACCCAATCTAACCCCAACCCTAGCAGATAGTAACGCAGTTCCTGTTGACACAGCACCATCTCCACCACAGAGCTCCCAAACAAGAGTAGTTAGTGAGGCAGCTCCAGTGCCCAAAGCGCCAGTACTACCACGGTGAACCCCCACCTCCACTAGTTAGTACACCTGTTCCTGTGGAGGAAGCACAACCAGCCATTCATAGTTTAGCATCTATCGCATTTGATGTTGTTAAATCCTATGTGTGTATCTTACCATCATGGAAATATTATAATAAAGATGAAGGAAAATGCCAGTTGCAGGTGTTTGTCCAAGAGTTATGTGTAAGTAATGTTATTCATGGCAATTACTTTGCTTTGTCCCATACATTCTACCTCCATGATGGTTATAATACAGCAAATTTTTCCCATATTTCTCTATAGAGAAGGACCAATTTGGAAACTCAGGATGAGGTAACCTATGCTAATACCTCTGCTATCTTCAAGAATGCTTGGTGGCAGTATCGGAATTACCTAAAGAAAACGTACTTCACTGGCAAAGAAACTCATCAAATTCCCTTACGTTCTCCTCAGACACATTTACTAGACGATGACTAGGAATGCCTTGTTCTTTATTGGTCCCAAACCAAGAATGTGGTAAGTTCTATGAGCTCATTTTATTTTAAGTACTATATGCTTGCGTCTTACTGTACTTTGTTCATGTAGAACAAGTGCTTAAACGTGAAGAACAACTGTTCTCATTTAAGATTCCATTGCTATCGTGCATACTGCTTTACTCTTGTATCACTGTATTTACTCATACAAACTTATTTTTAAATTGAACGATCCAATGGAAAATCCAATGGCACAACAGGTAAGTTTACGCATGTTTCTTTAATAGGTTTGCTCTTATAAATAGCTTTGTTGATTTCAATTCCAATTGTGTACACAGTTGACTTCTCATATCATGCACATTACTAGCATCACAACAGGGCCAATAGTGTTGTTGTACATGTAGACCCATGGTACCCATCTGAAATCTTGTTGTGTCGTGTAGTTTCCCATGCTTTTTATTCTTTCAGTGCTGCTTTCTCTTGAACTGGTATGATTTCAATCATGTCTCTATTTTGATTTGGCAAGACAATGCAGTGACCATAGGACATAGATACATGTTTGTTTGATGCTTTTATAATGTATTACTTGGCAATAGAAGACTTGGTAGTTTAATCTTGTCCACCTTTTACTAATGAACTGGTTCACCGAAATGAGTTTCATATACTAGTACGTGCTAAACATCTTATGTGTCTGCTTGTTTCTTCTTTTAGAATGCTGACAGAATATTGGGGAATGGTGCCTTATTAAGCAACGGTAAAGGAAGTAATGCAGATAAGGTTCAGGATAGTCAGACATCCTTGTTGGTCTCCAAAAAAGCTGATAAAACAGCTAAGGAAAACTATCTTGAAGACAGTGAGACAACCCCAAAGTCCTGTCTTGGTTTAGTGTTCGAGTTACTGGCCACTACCGCTGGCACAAGCTATTCAAACTCACTGTCTGAATCTGTTCGGTTTCTTGAGTCTCAACTACAAGTTGAAAGACATCGATCAGTTGTGTTGCAACAAGAAGCGGAAGGACTGCGGAAGTCCCTGGAGCATTCAGATGCAAACTTTCTGGTGCAACAGCAAGCATTGGAGGATTTTAACGCCAAACAGGACAAAGCTAATAAGCTTGATAAGCTTATTGCCAGCATGGTGGATACCCGGGATAATGTTTCTTGAGATCTTCTGAAGTTGTTTCAGTTATGGACTTGTTTTGTTGTCGCATTTATTTGCACTAGTGGCCAATTTTGGCGGCCAGTGTATGTAATATGCTGCTTTGTTCCCTATATTTGCACTGGTGGCGAACTTTGATGCCCAGTGGATGTAATATGCGTAATAATTGTAATAGGCTAGCATTAGTTGCTTGCTTATTTATTTCCTTATTGTATTGTTTAGTTGTTTGTTTGTAGTCATTGCAGTTCTTTTTTCACGTTTTTCTAGTGGCCACATTAACCTATTTTTGGTAACTAGGTCACAATAATCATGGCAACACACGGACTGTTGTAACCATGGGCCTCCTGCGGGATGTAGAATCCATGGGCCTTCTACGGGCCGTTCGATTCATGGGCCTTCTACGGGCCATATGATCCATGGGCCTTCTACGGGTTGTATGATCTATGGGCCTTCTACGGGCTGTAGGATCCATGGGCCTTCTACGAGCCGTAGGATCCATGGGCCTTCTATGGGCCATAGGATCCACGGGCCTTCTATGAGGCGTATAATCTTTTCGCCAAACATGGGCCTTACTATCCGTGGACCATAACGGGCCATTAATAGGCTGTATTTGATAACGCTATGAAAACAGCCCAACGTGTTAACGGGCCACAAACGGGCCAAATGTAACCACGGGCTGAATTTGGCCCACAAACGGAACATGCGAGTAACGGACCGTAACTAACCGAATTCTAGAAATGAGCCCAAGAATAAATGGGCCCTTAGAAAGCCGAAAGTTAACACGGGCTAGAAACGGCCGACGGAATAATGGGTCGTTAATGGGTATAAAGCGATACACTGTTCATTATGGGCCAGTTTCATCTTGGGCCTTTAATGGGCCCAGAGTTACAAAGGGCCTCATATGGGCCGAAAGACATCATGGGCCATACATGGGCTGGAAGTTACAACGGGCTGGAATCATATTGGACGGCCCAGATGAGGCTACTGGGCTTAATTCTGATAGGCCATAATGGGTCGGGAGTTAGCGGGTCGTAAATGGGCTATATATGAACAGGCCGTTAACAGGCTTTCTGTGGGCCGGCCCGTTACCTTTTGACCAAGTCAAACGGGCCAGCCTTTTTACCAGAATGGGCCTCTGTTGGGTCGTGCCCCGTGTCGACATATCATAGGCGCCTCCTGTCCAATGAGTGGATGACATCTATCCCAACGGTGAGCCAACACGTGTTTCCACTGGCCAATGAGAATTTTACACGTGGAAAATCCCCATTGGTTTGGGCTATTAACAGGTTATCGGATCCAAAACCAGACCCATAGCTTAATGGTGACCCGTTACGGTGGATGCCACATGTTGGTCACCATTGACGAAAACACTTCCATGACGCTCCATTTATCGTCATGGAAGTGGACACTTCCGTGATGATAATTTTGGTAATGTCATGGAACACTTCTACGATAGCACAGGTATGACTATCTTGATTCTGTCATAAAATCGTCATGGATGTACATGCATGACAGAAAACGTGACCTACTGTGACAAACACGTATCATCACGGAAGTGTATTTTTTTGTAGTGACATGACACTTCACCATATTTGGGCCTAAGGGAATGCATTGTGGAGTAGCAATTAGATGGTGGGTTGCGAGAGTGACAGAAGCTTAAATCACAGTTTATGCGCTATTTCATAAGGGAACGATTGGATCCAAAAGTTTAATGTTATGGTTAGAATTTATTCTTAATACTTTTCTCATAGTTGCGGATGCTTGCGGGAGGGTTAATCATAAGTAGGAGGTTTGTTCAAGTAAGAACAGCACCTAAGCACCGGTCCACCCACATATCAAAGTAGCGAACACAAATCAAACCAAGATAATGAAAATGACTAGATGAAATTCCTGTGTACCCTAAAGAATGCTTTGATTATCATAAGAGACCGTTTTGGCATGTCCTTTGCCTCAAAAGGATTGGGCTACCTTACTGCACTTTTCTTACTATTACCGTTACTTGCTCGTTATAAATTATCTTGCTATCAAACTACTCCGCTACTTACAAATTCAGCACTTGCAGACATTACCTTACTGAAAACTACTTGTCATTTCCTTCTGCTCCTCGTTGGGTTCGACACTCTTACTTGTCGAAAAGAGCTACAATTGATCCCCTATACTTGTGGGTCATCACAAGCCCCTAGATCTTGGTACAAATGCATAACGAAGTTTCTTCTTGAGAAAGGCTTTGAAATCGGGAAAATTGATTCAACCTTATTCACTAAGAGAGTTAAGGGTGAACTATTTATATGCCAAATATAAGTTGATGATATCATATTTGGATCTAGTTCCCTCTCTTTAGTGAAAAGTTTGGAAGGTTGATGTCGGAGAAGTATGAGATGTCCATGATGTGTTAACTCAAATTCTTCCTTGGTTTGCAAATCAAGCAAACTAAATATGGTACCTTTGTTTCTCAAGCAAAGTATACCAAGGACTTATTCAAGAAGTTCAACATGCAAGAGAGTAAAGGTATGAAAACTCCCATGCCTACTACCGGACATCTTGACTTGACAAAGGATGGCAAACACGTTGATCAAAAGGTTTATCGATCCATGATTGGTTCATGGTTATATTTATGTGCCTCCCATCCCGGCATTATGATAACTGTGTGCATGTTACCAAGTCTAAGTGCATCAAGTGCCCCCTTAGTAGTTTTGGAGTATTGAAGACAAATAGGTTAAGGGACTAATGTGTTTCTGAGTGTTCATAGGTGTTATAGTCCCTGAAGATTTGGTTTAACACATGGAAGATGGCCCCTAAAAATGTATTTCTTCAACTAAAGAAATTGATGATGAAATTGGTACGACCTTCGACGAAATTGATGTGAAGACTTTTCAACCTTGATGACTTTTGTTTTCACAGTTTCATTCTTCTTATTTGGATCATAGGAAAAACCATACTATTAAAGGGGTTCTAGGTGAAACATATTTCACATTTCCAAAGTGATGCTCAAACATGCTCAAAACCTATAGACACACACCGCTTCGAGTGAAGCCTTTAGAAATCTCCGAGTCAGCTGACGCATTTGTCGAGTTGCAATGATGAAGTTCATCTGGTCATTCGTGTATTCATAGGGATCAATATGAATGTCCACAGTTCCGCTATTGGTCATTGAATGAAAGGGAGTTTCATTCATGTCTATGTTTTACCGAACCTACATGGTCACGGGGTTAAGGGAATCACAATCTGTTGAGTGTTAGTGAAGTAAGAGTTATGAGAAAATATTCAAGAAATAGTTTTGAGAGAAACCGAAGGCATTTCGGGGTTATGAAGAGTTTCGGAGAATACCGAGAAATGATATATAGCTTGTCATTGTTCTCCAAAATCTCTCAACTAAAACAACAACTAACTTTTATATTTTTATTCCGGCAAAGTACTTCTAGTTTTATTCTCGCAAAGTAGTTTTACTCTTGTTCTCACTAGTGCAGAACCTGGCATTATCACTGGTTCGTAAGGCCCTCTAGTGTCAGTTCTGTAACTGGCACTAAAGGGTGGGGAATAAAGGTCCCCCTCTTTAGTACCGGTTCAACATGAACCGCCACTAAAGGGCCACCACGTGGCACGAGCCAGCACCGGGGGCGGGGAGACCTTTAGTACCGGCTTGTAACACCAACCGGTACTAAAAGGTTTGGGGGTTTTGGTTTTATTATTTATTTTTTCTTTCATTTTGTGTTTTCCATTTAATTTAGAGATTGTTTTTACATTATAATGAGTTATTAAATCACTAGGTGAAAGAACCGCGGATTAGTTTTAAGTGGATGGATCCTAAGTGATCAAGTAATATGGGACTAATCCGCGGTTCTTTCATAAATGATATAATAACTCATCATCATATTAATATAAAAACTCTTGCACCATATCATCACCAACAACACTAGCTAATAATCATCATAGTCATTACCACTATTTAATCATCATAGTCGTTACCGCTATCTAATCACCACCAACACTAGATTAAAGAAGAAACATTCACTTGTACCAGAAGCAAAGATATCATCGAGTTCAACATGGTCATGAGATTATAAGCATTCATAAGACCCCAAAAGCAAATCACTTTGAGATTAAGTTCAAGACGAAGAACACGGACATGAGAGGAGAAGTACTAAGAGCAGGAACTAGCTAATCACTCCTGCTGCTCTCCCTTAGGTAAAATAGCATAGAACATTTGTACCTCTCCTGATTCATCATATTGGAGCATGCAGATGAACCTGTCTCCTAATCGTGGGATGCGCTTCTGATTGCTTCCTGCTAGTACTTCTCTGCAATCCTTTACAATTTTGCTCCAGTCTTTCACTATTAAGCATTCCTCGGTTTTAGAAATCCTGAATGCACTCATGTGCGATGTAGGATGTCTTGGCTGTAAGCTAACCATTGACATGCGACATTTAGTCTTGATCCACTGAGGCACAACTATCATCGGGAGTCCCTGTTGAAGAACATCGTATAGTAACATACTTAGCAATGAAGTTTAGCTTTAGAATAATGTATGCAAAAGATGCACTGAGGATGAATAGTAAAAATCTTATCATCCTTCCTAAATATATGTGACCGTAGTTCAATACGAACACTATTGGTCGCACGTTTTGAGTGCTAAGATTTGAAATTCTAGGAAAATAATTTCTCTTAATAGCATCAATATCCTCAAGCCATGAAACATAATGTCTTATCTCCTCGTAGTTTAGTTCAGCCCCGGGACAATGGACAGTCCTGTCTACCAAGCGCCGGACATGTTTGCTTGAATGGAAATAAGCTGTCAATAGAAATTAGTTGTCAACTATTTTTGAATAAACAATATCGAAGACATAAATATGGTTGAGAAACTCACATAGTGGTAGAACTGGAGGTGTCTACACATCGACCCAGATGTCGATATTACCTTCAATATCATCTTCTGGACGAATATCAAAGGTGATAACCATATCAGGCTCAAATGCATAAGCCTTGCATAGTGCTTGCCAAGTTTTGCATCCAAAATATGTGTAGGTGTCTGCATTGTATAATTTTGCGTCGAAAGTATAACCATGCTCGGTCTTCAAGTAAACCCTCTTTAGCTCCATAGTTTTCATAGGACTGAAACATATCTTATCCAAGACAAAAATTCTTGCATGGCAGGGGATATGCTAGTAGAATAGTAAAATTTTAAAATTATAAGTTGAAGCAAATGAAGCATAAGTCATGCTTAATTATGAAAAAGACTTGTCATTGTGACTTACTGTATCCACTTCGAAGGTCTCATCGAGCTTGATGCTGAAGCGCCTACCATCAACTAGGAAATTTCTGTCGCACAGGCCGCACTCGTCTTTGCAGTATTCGCACATACCGAAATCCTTTTCATCGTCAGACATTTCCTATGTTCATAGTTGAAACATTAATTGATAAACACTTGCTAGTTCTATTAATTCAACTAATTCAACTATGCACTTACTAAAAATAAACTAGTTCTAATAATTTTCTTACTAAAAATAAACTAGCTAGTTCTATATAGTAAAATTTTAATTAGATCATCAAATCTCATATACCTAAATTTTCTTACTAAAAATAAACTAGTTCTGTTGATTCAACTAGTTCAACTAAGCACTTACTATAAATAAAAATAATTAATTTTCTTACTAATTCAACTAAGCACTTACTAATTCAATTAAGCACTTATTAATTTTGTTACTAATTCAACTAAGCACTTACTAATTCATCTAACATTAATATATCTAATTCATCTATAAATAAAAGTATAAAAAACTAACTCATCTAATTAACATTAATTAATATCTACCTAATTCATCTAATTCATCTAACATTTGACATTTATATCTAACTTTTCTATCTAATTCATCTAACATTTGACATTAATCTAACATTCTTATCTAGGTAATTCATCTAATTCGATCATCTAATTAACAATTTGACATGCATTAATCTAATTCATTTAGCTAGCTAAAACTTTGACATTAATCTAAAAAACAGAAAACGAAAAATAAGTAAAAAAATGTGTGTGTGTGTGTGGATGCACGCGTGTACGTGTGCGTGTGTGTGTGTACGAGCGGGGGCTCGATCGGGGCGCGACCATGGCGTGCGTAGGGGGCTTACACCGCGGGGCGACCGCGGCGGCGACGGGGCGGTGGCGTACGGGGCGGCGGCACGAGACGCGGCGACGGGGACGGCGACGACGGGCCGGGGTGTCGACGGGGATGGGGGCGGCGATGACGGGGATGGCAACGGCACATGGCGGGGGCGGCGATGGGCGACGGCGCAGGACGGGGGCAGCGTATGGGGCGGTCGCGATGTCGAAATAGATTGGAGAAGTGGGAGATGAAATGGAATTTTCGTAAGTGCTATATATATAGGAGGGGCCTTTAGTACCGGTTGGTGGCACCAACCAGTACTAAAGGTCAAATTTGACCAGGCCAAATGGTGGGAAGCGACCCCCTTTAGTACTAGGTCGTGGCTGCAACCAGTACTAAAGACCCCCCCCCCCTTAGTACCGGTTGGAACCACAAACCGGTACTAAAGGGGGTGCGGTGCCACCCCTCGGTGCACAAAATTTAGTCCCACCTCGCCGAGCGAAGGGCAGCCGCACTAGTTTATAAACCCAGCCGCGGCTGCTCCTTCGAGCTCCTCTCTAAAGCAGACTTCTAGGCCTACATGTGTTGCGCTGCCCTGTTGGGCCTACTGGGCTTGCGAGCCTGCATCCTGGCCCAACTATAGGTTGGGTTTCTAGTCGTATTCAGGCCGTGCTGGCCCAGTAGGTGGCATTTTTTTCTTTTTTTCTATTTATTTTTTTTTTGTTTCTACTTAGAACTAAATACTTATAGTTTTTTAGTGATTTCTTTTTTCTTTTAGGTCACAAAAATTATAAACTTTCTGTTAGTGCCATTAGTTTTAAAATTTGAATAGTTTAAATTTAAATTATTTGAAATTTGTGTGAATCGCTAGTTTGTGAATAACTTAACTTTAAAAATAGATTTTTCTGTGATTCTTTTTTCTTATTTTTAATATTAGTGTGTTTTATCATTATATTCAATTTGGTAATACTTAGGTTATTTAAAAAAATGAAATGCCTTTGTAACAGATGAGTTTTTGTCCGAAACCCTCATACTTCGAAAGAGATCGTCCATTTTGTACATGAAGTGCATCTAGTTTTTGTCGTAACCCTCTCTACTTTTTTGCACATGCTATGTGGGTGAAATGATGATACCATGTCAACTTTCAACCTTTTCAGAGTTCATTTGTAATGCTTTTCAATTTCAGGGCCATTTAGCTCAAAAAAATTAGTAAATGCATGAAAAATAGCAAATGAAGTCAGAAAGGGTTGAAAATTAATGACGTGGCTTTGAATGATGCATACTGAACGCACAAAAAGTCTGGAGTTGTAATAGGTTTAAAAAATGAAATGCCTTTGTTACGGATGAGTTTTCGTTCGAAACCTTGATACTTCGAAAGAGATGGTCCATTTTGTACACGAAGTGCATTCAGTTTTTGCCGTAACCCTCTCAACTATTTCGCACATGCTATGTGGGTGAAATGATGATGCCATGCCAACTTTCAACCTTTTCAGAGTTCATTTGTAGTGCTTTTCAATTTCAGGGTCATTTAGCTCTAAAATATTCACTAAATGAGCTGAAAAATAGCAGATGAAGTCAGAAAGGTACACGTTTGTCCGAAGCACGAAAGTACACGTTACAAATGCCAAAACACATAAGCACCCTAACTATTACAAAGATTCCCTACGGTTTGTTCAAAGTGGGACTTTCTAGATATACAAGTCCGAAAACACACTACAGAAGAAAGTGATGACAGTGAAGCCGATCACATCCCAGAGTGGGATCTTTGTGTGTGAAACTTTTTCTTCATGTGTGTGTCCCTTTGCGCCGTAACCATGGACAATATTCATCATTTAACTGGATGCTCGGGTCAATATTCACTCTGAATGGAGCAATTTCATCAAACTTCTCATAATCTTCTGACATGTCTGTCTTGTCATCCACTCCCACGATGTTTCTTTTCCATGAAAGAACTATGTGGCACTTTGACTCATTGTATGATGTATTTGCATCCTTATCTTTTCTTTTTCTGGTCTTGGTAGACATGTCCTTCACATAGAAAACCTGCGCCACATCATTGGCTAGGACGAATGGTTTGTCTGCGTACGCAAGATTGTTCAGATCCACTTTTGTCATTCCGTACTGCGGGTCTTCCGTTACCCCGCCTCGTGTCATATTGACCCATTTGCATGGAAATAAAGGGACCTTGAAACCACATCCATAGTCAAGTTCTCATATGTCCTCTATGTAACCATAATATGTGTCCTTTCCCCTCTTTGTTGCTGCATCAAAGCGGACACCACTGTTTTGGTTGGTGCTCTTCCTATCTTGGGCGATTGTGTAAAATGTATTCCCATTTATCTCGTACCCTTTGAAAGTCACTATATACGAAGATGGTAACTGAGACAGCAAGTACAGGTCATCTTCAACAGCGGCATCATGCATGGCACATGTTTGCAACCAACTGATGAAAGTCCCCGTTTGTTCACGTGTAATCTAGTTGTCAGACTGCTCTGGGTGTTTGGAGCATAGAAAATTCTTGTGTTCCTCCATATACAGAGCCATCAAGGAAGAATTTTGTAGAACTGTGTAGTGTGGTTGAGTGAGAGAATGCCCGTCCATACATATTATTTGATCCGCTCCTAGCGTGCCTTTTCCACCCAGACTGCCCTTATGCCGCGATTCAGGAACACCAATTGGCTTAAGGTCAGTAATAAAGTCAATACAAAACTCAATGACCTCCTCATTTAAATGGCCCTTGGAGATGCTTCCTTCTGGCCTAGCACGGTTATGAGCATATTTCTTTAAGACTCCCATGAACCTCTCAAAGGGGACATATTGTGTAGAAATACAGGACCCAGAACGTTAATCTCTTCGCATAGGTGAACTAGGACGTGCGTCATGATGTTGAAGAAGGATGGTGAGAACACCAACTCGAAACTGGCAAGACATTGCACCAAATCATTCTCTAACCTTGGTATGATTTCTGGATCGATTACCTTCTGAGAGATTGCATAGAGGAATGCACATAGCTTCACAATGGCTAATCAAACATTTTTTGGTAGAAGCCCCCTCAATGCAACCGGAAGTAGTTGCATCATAATCACGTGGCAGTCATGAGACTTTAGGTTCTGGAACTTTTTCTCTACCATATTTATTATTCCCTTTATATTCGACGAGAAGCCAGACGGTACCTTCATACTGAGCAGGCATTCAAAGAAGATTTCCTTCTCTTCCTTGGTAAGAGCGTAGCTGGCATGACCCTGATGTATGCCGTCTTTTCCGTGAATACGTTGTTGGTCCTCCCGTGCCTCCGGTGTATCTTTTGTATTCTCATACACGCCCAAGAAGGCAAGCAGGGTCACGCAAAGATTCTTCATCATGTGCATCACGTCGATTGCGGAGCGGACCTCTAGGTCTTTCCAATAGGGCAGGTCCCAAAATATAGATTTCTTCTTCCACATGGGTGCGCGTCCGTCAGCGTCATTCAGAACAGGTTGTCCGCCCGGACACTTTCCAAAGATTACCTTCAAATCCTTGACCATATCATGTACATCAGCACCAGTACGGTGGTGAGGCTTCGTCCGGTGATCTGCCTCACCTTTGAAATGCTTGCCTTTCTTTCTTACGGGATGCCTGCTCGGAAGAAATCAACGATGTCCCAGGTACACATTCCTCTTACAATTATTCAAACATATATTGTCGGTATCATCCAAACAGTGCGTGCATGCGTGGTATCCCTTGTTTGTTTGTCCTGAAAGATTACTGAGAGCAGGACAATCATTGATGGTCACAAACAGCAATGCCTGTAGGTCAAATTCTTCCTGATCGAGCTCATCCCATGCAGGTACACCTTTTCCATTCCACAGTTTTAAGAGTCTTCAACTAATGGCCTTAGGTACACATCAATGTCGTTGTCGGGTGGTGTGACGCCCGGATAATTAGGCTACAGTGAACCTCTGCTAATGATGCCACGTCACCTTGATTACTGTTGGTAATCTCGCGTTAGTTCGAAAACGGTTCGAATTCAAATTCAAAATCAAGCAAACAATAAAAGTTTTCAAATATTAAAACTAAAATGTTCGGAGTGAGCTAAATAATCCATATTAAATCTTGGTGAAGAAACCCCGCTTTTATAAAATCTTTAAATACTCTAAAGTGAATAAAAGTGTAGCGAAATAATTATTGAAATGCCTGTTATAATTAATAAAAATGTTAAACTATTCTATTTAGGGTCTAAACTTTATATGGTAGTGGGTTTAGTGGTAGTACTAATTTCGAGGTCATTTTGGTACTTTACAGAAAAAAGAGGAACAAAATATAACAGAAAAGAAATAAGTAAAAAAAACAAAAAAATAGAAAGAACTCCCGCTCGGCCCAACTGGGCCATGGCCCAGCCAGGCCGACCCAACTCCCTCCCCCGGCCCAACCACGCCTACAACCCACCCCACTCCCCCGGTGACCTTGATCGGTCCACCCACTCCCCCCCATCCCCACGTCTCCCTCATCCTCCCACTCCGCCGCCACACACACGCACGCACACACACTTGGTGGAGCGGGCACCCGAGCCGCCGCACCCCTGAGGCCGCCGCCCGCCGGCGCCGGGAACCGCCACCCCCGGCCTCCTCCTCGCGGCTCCCAACCTCCTGCACCGCATCCCCATCCTCCTCCCCACCGGACTGCGCCCGCCTCACCGACGCCGGACGCCATCGTCTGCTAGCTCCTCTTCGACCACGAGCACGAGCTCGGGACCCCGTCGTCGCCGGACTAACGCCGCCCGTCGCCGGATCTCCCTCGTCGGACTTCCCCCGACCTCTGTCGAGCCCACTGCCACAGTCCCAACTCCCCATCGTGAGCTCCCGTCCTTCCCTTCTCTGTCGCCGGCGCCGTTTCCCCCCCACCCCGCAGCGCCCGCGTGCCGGAGCTCACGCTCCGGGCCGCCCTCGCTGCACGCGCACCACCTCGGTGCCCCTGGACGCGCCCACGGCCGTGCCCCTCTTGTCCGCCCCCCGCGCTCGGCTCCAACCCGGCCTTAGTGGCCCGCGCCGACCACGCCCGCACCTGCCCGTCCGCTGCAGCCGCTGGCTACTGCTGCCTTGCTTGCTCTGCGCCGTCGCCTCGCCTCGACCTCGCCACGGCCCCGCGAGGCCTGCGCCCGTAGCCACCGCGCTCACCACCTCCACCTCCGTGCCCGTGCCATGGCGCTGCTTGGCCGCCCCGCCGCCTGCTGTGGTGCTGGTGCCCCAGCCCTGCTCGGGTCGCCGCCCGCGCAGCCCCGTGGCTCTGCTCCGCTCCATCCCCGTTAACCCGCGCCCGATAAGCCCCCCTGGGCCTATGACGAACGGGGCCCACGCCCAAAATGATTAAAAAAATAATAATAATAATAAAAAGAATTAAAAATAAATAAATAATAATTTAATTAATTAAGTTAATTAATCATGTTTAATTAACCTAATTAACTAGTTAGCTTAATTAAACCCTAATTAGTTTAAACAGTCAATGACGAACGGGACCCACCTGTCAGGTTGACCAAGTCAATTGCTGACGTCATGATGACGTCAGCAAACACTATTCTGGATAATGTTGAATTAAATTAATTAATTAAATCTTAAAAATGATTTAATTCTTTTAAGAATTAATATAAAGTAAACCGTAGCCCGGATGGAAAAACTTTATACATGAAAGTTGCTCAGAACGACGAGACGAATTCGGATACGCAGCCCGTTCATCCGCCACGTGTCCCTAGCATAGTGAACCTGCAACATTTCACCTCCGGTTCATCTGTCCGAAAACGCGAAACACCGGGGATATTTTCCCGGATGTTATCCCCCTTCACCGGTATCACCTAATACCGCGTTAGGGCACCCCTAGCACCGTTACTTGTCTTTTCATGCATCGTTATGCATCTGTTTGCATTATATTCATTGTTTCTTCCCCCCTCTTCTTCCGCTAGACACCGAGACCGACGCCGCTGCTACCCAGTCCGACTACGGAGTTGACGACCCCTCTCTCTTGCCAGAGCAACCAGGCAAGCCCCCCCTTTGATCACCAGATATCGCCTACTCTTCTCTATACTGCTTGCATTAGAGTAGGGTAGCATGTTACTGCTTCCCGTTAATCCTATACTGATGCATAGCCTGTCCTTGCTACTACTGTTGTTACCTTTACCTGCAATCCTATTGCTTAGTATAGGATGCTAGTTTATCATCAGTGGCCCTACATCCTTGTCCGTCTGCCATGCTATACTATCGGGCCGTGATCACTCGGGAGTTGATCACGGGTATATACTATATACTTTATACATGATACATGTGGTGACTAAAGATGGGTCGGCTTGAGGAGCACCCGCGAGTGGAGTTTTGAGGCGGAGCGGCAGGGCAGGTTCCGACCACCTAGGAGAGAGGTGGGCCTGGCCCTGGTCGGCGTTCGCGGATACTTAACACGCTTAACGAGATCTGGGTATTTGATCTGAGTCTGGCCATTTGGTCTATACGCACTAACCATCTACGCGGGAGTAGTTATGGGTATCCCGGCGTCGTGGTATCAGCCGAAGCCTTCGTGACGTCAGCGACTGAGTGGCGCGCGCCGGATTGGACTGGAAGGCCACTAGGCTAGGTCTGCTTTTGGCCGCGTTCGCAACGTGCAGGTGTGCTAAGGGCAATGGGCCCAGACCCCTGGGCGCTTAGGTTTAGACCGGCGTGCTGACCTCTCTGTTGGTCTAGGTGGGGCTGCGACGTGTTGATCTTTCGAGGCCGGGCATGACCCAGGAAAGTGTGTCTGACCAAATGGGATCGAGCGTGTTGGGGTATGTGGTGCACCCCTGCAGGGAAGTTAATCTATTCGAGTAGCCGTGATCTTCGGTAACAGGACGATTTGGTGTTGTACCTTGACCTTATGACAACTAGAACCGGATACTTAATAAAACACACCCTTCCAAGTGCCAGATACAACCGGTGATCGCTCTCTCACAGGGCGACGAGGGGAGGATCAGCGGTTAGGGTTATGCTATGCGATGTTACTTGGAGGACTTCAGTCTACTCCCTTCTACATGCTGCAAGACGGAGGCTGCCAGAAGCGTAGTCTTCGAAAGGATTAGTTATCCCCCTCTTATTCTGGCATTCTGCAGTTCAGTCCACATATGATACCCTTATTCCATTTGATACCAATGCATACATATGTAGTATAGCTCCTTGCTTGCGAGTACTTTGGATGAGTACTCACGGTTGCTTTCTCCCTCTTTTCCCCCTATCCCTTCTACCTGGTTGTCGCAACCAGATGTTGGAGCCCAGGATCCAGACGCCACCGTCGACGATGACTCCTGTTGCACCGGAGGTGCCTACTGCTACGTGCTGTCCGCTGACGACGGCCAGGAGTAGTTAGGAGGATCCCAGGCAGGAGGCCTGCGCCTCTTTCGATCTATATCCCAGTTTGTGCTAGCCTTCTTAAGGCATACTTGTTTAACTTATGTCTGTACTCAGATACTGTTGCTTCCGCTGACTCGTCTATGATCGAGCTCTTGTATTCGAGCCCTCGAGGCCCCTGGCTTGTAATATGATGCTTGTATGACTTATTTTATTTGTAGAGTTGTGTTGTGATATCTTCCCGTGAGTCCCTGATCTTGATCGTACACGTTTGCGTGTATGATTAGTGTACGATTAAATCGGGGGCGTCACAAGTCGCTTAGGGCCTTGGATGAGCACTGGCATCATAATGAACTTCCGCTTCATGCACAACCAAGGAGGAAGGTTATACATACATATAGTCACAGGCCAGGTGCTATGGTTGCTGCTCTTCTCCCCAAAAGGATTAATGCCATCTGCACTTAGACCAAACCATATGTTCCTTGCGTCACCTGCAAAGTCCTCCCGGTACTTCCTCTCAATTTTTCTCCACTGCGACCCATCAGCGGGTACTCTCAAGTTCCCTTCTTTCTTACGGTCTTCTCTATGCCATCGCATCAACTTGGCATACGTTTCAACCATGGTATTATAGGAGCATACCACATCACCTTGGCAGGAATCTTCTTCCTGGGGCGCTCGCCCTTGACATCACCAGGGTCATCGCGGCTGATCTTATACCGCAATGCACCGCATACCGGGCACGCGTTCAAATCCTCGTACTCACCGCCGTAAAGGATGTAGTCATTAGGGCATGCATGTATCTTCTACACCTCTAACCCTAGAGGGCGGACAACCTTCGTTGCTTCGTACGTACTCTCGGGCAATTAGTTGTCCTTTGGAAGCATCTTCTTTAATATTATCAGCAACTTTTCAAATCCCTTGTCAGACACACCATTCTCTGCCTTCCATTGCAGCAATTCCAGTGAGGTGCCTAGCTTTTTCTTGTCAGCTTCGCAATTCGGGTACAACAATTTCTTGTGATCCTCTAACATGCGCTGCAACTTATTCTTCTCCTTTTCACTTGCATAGTTTCTCTTTGCATCGGCAATGGCCCGACCTAGATCATCAGCGGGCTCATCTAATGCCTCTTCTTCAGCTTCTTCCCGCATTGCCGGCTCAGCTTCTTCCCCCATTGTTGTACCATCGTATTCAGGAAACCCATGGCAAACATAGTTGTCGTCGTCCTATTCTTCTTCATTGGCTTCCATCATAACCCCTCTTTCTCCGTGCTTGATCCAAACATTATAGTGGGGCCTGATACCGGACTCAACCAGGTGGACGTGAATGGTTCTTGACTTAGAGTAATTATGATCATTCTTGTTTGCCCCAGCCGCAAGTAGAAAAGTTTGCACACCATTAACGAACTGGGGAGAGCATCACTCATCGTACATGCATTGCCGACTCATCTTCATTACACAGCACCGAATAGACCAAATTAATAGACTTTCATACATAAAGTTCATACAACACTTAAAGGCAACATACAAATAACTCTCTAGATAAAGCATTTAAATGCAACAACAAATGCGATCAAGATCGCAACTAAGGTAACAACTGATCCAACAGCATAGTGATACCAAGCCTCACTATCAATGACATATTTTCTAATCTTTCTAATCTCCAAGCGCATTTTCTCCATCTTGATCTTGTGATCATCGACGACATCGGCAACATGCAACTCCAATTCCATCTTCTCCCCCTCAATTCTTTTCAATTTTTCTTTTAAATACTTGTTTTCTCTTTCAACTAAACTTGACCTCTCGACAATAGGGTCGGTTGGAATTTCCGTTCACATACCTCCTAGATAAAAATATCTATGTCAACTTGATGGGCATAATTTGTCATAAACACCAAATGCAACAAATAGTTATAAAAGAGAATATACCACATCCGAATCATAACCCAGACGAGGGCTGACGGGGAAGGATATCAAAACCATGGCATTATGTATAACAGACAACGTACGGGTAAGATAATTATACGAGTAACTATATATCTAAATCACACAAACATGTTTTTATATATAAAAAATATAAGAACAAGAGGCTCACCACAAGGTGGTGCCAGCGACGGGACAGTGCGGGCGATCGACGGTGGTTAGGACGGAGATGGGAAGGCACTAAGTAAACCACACACACATATGCAAACTAAGTGTTATATATTTTGACCTCAAATTACATATAAATCAAATACTACCACATATAATTCCTCCCAAAATAAAACCAACAAATCACTATACTTATAGAGCATTGCAAGAGCTAATCTAGCAATGAGAGATGAAAGGACAAAGTTTCAAACCTTTGTGATCACTTGGATGGATGGGGTGCCTTCAAATCCTCACAAATTTTGGCAAAAATGGAGCGTGTGCTCGAGAGGAAGAGGAAGAAAACAGAGGAGAGGGGAAGAACGGAGCGCTTCGGCTCGGGCTGGACGAAGCACTATATATAGTGTGACCTTTAGTACCAGTTGGTTATATGAACCGGGACTAAAGGTTCGTCTCTAGTCCCGGTTCGTGGCAAGAACCGGTACTAAAGGTTCGGGTCGGGCCCCAGCCTGACACAAGCCTGCCACCACCTCATTAGTACCGGTTCGTGGCACGAACCGGTACTAAAGGTTTGCCACGAACCGGTACTAATGAGCACCGCCTGCCTAGCCGTTGGAACTGGCACTAATGTGACATTAGTGCCGGTTCAGTTACAAACCGGGACTAATGTGCTTCAAATTAGGCCTTTTTTCTACTAGTGTCTAGGTAAAGTGAGTGTTAGCGTGCGTAGAGTTGTACCGATGGTCGATGGAACTTGAGAGAATATTAATTCTACATTTAGCTCCTCGTTGGGTTTGACACTCTTATTTATCGAAAAATCTACAATCGATCCCCTATACTTGTGGGTTATTAGTCTTTACCAAGCAAAGACTTCAGCAACCAAGAGTAATTGTGGTTCGTGAAGCAAGTCTGTCGAAGGTTTGGAGATCGTCGATAAGCGTCTACCTTGAGTGAAATCAACCAAGTCTGATCAGCTTCGTGTTGAAGGAGAAGAGGATGAACAAAGGTTTGCTCATGTGTTCAATCACAAGTCCCTCCAACCAGACGTATCTCTTTTGCAGAACGATGAACTGGTCTACCAAATCATCTATCACCATCGAGCACCACTGGTCGTTTCTTCTCTACTGCAATTTCTTTGGTACTTTATTTTCTATGCTTTGTGTATAGGTATCCACGATAACTTATGTTTCACTGATCTTTATGTGCACCCAGTCTATCTTGTCTAGTATATTTCAATTCGTTGTTCTCAAAGTAGTTTGTATGTATGCTCATCTGCTCACCCTTTGGCGCTACTTTGTTATTCAACCGAGCTATGTCCTGATGAACATCTCTTGATAGGATTGTTATTTGTCAGGTCTATTTTGTTCATACTTTCAACTTATGTTGTTTGTCTTGCTTCCATTATGTTTCAGCATTGTCTTCGTGAAAGTTCTTTGTTACTACTCGAAAGTTTAGCGTTGTTTTCATCAAAAATTTTGCATAGTCCTTCTTGTTTAGTTTTTTTATCTTCGTGTGTTTGTGCTCATTTACTTTTAGTGTTCCTATTCTGGTTCTTCTTTCGCTGCTTTGTGTTGAGAGGTTTAAAGTTTTGAAAGAAATTTTAAATCTCCCATTCCCCCCCCCCCCCCCCATCAGTCGATATACTCTCGGTCCTAATAGAGACACCTCATTGTGGTCCTTCTGGGTCGCGTAGAACAGTTGCAGCCTCAGGTTCTGCATCATAGAGAGGCCAAGGAGCCCTTCATTGTTGGAATATGGATGTGCCAGTGCGACCTTGCCGCTAATCCTTTGCCACGCCTTGTATTGTAGCATTGATGTTCGGATCTCCCATCTGATACCATCGTTTAGATCCAAGATGTCGAAGCCCCTGCGGAGGTCCGGTGCAGCTCATTGTTCCACCATATCCCTCCAGGCTTCCAAGTCATAATTGCATCTCTTTAGTTGGCGGTTGAACTATACTAGCTTGTTGTCTGAAAATGCCTGCTAGAATGATTTGTTTAAAAGAAAATCTAGAATATGAATCCTGACTTTTGAAATAGGATGCATCCATGTGATGTTTTGAAAATAAAAATTAGTTTACTATCTTGTCATGAACTTTCCAGTCAACAAAACAAAATCTTGTGAGTGAACTCTTCTGTTGTGTTAATGCAACGAAATAGAACAATTCTGAAATGAATTGAAATTCACAGTTTGAACTTGTTACATTTGGTGCCATGTCGTGTGGAGATGCATAGATGCTACCTAGAGCAAAGTGTAGAGATGCAGCTAACGGTACAACAGGTTTCGCAAGTATACTAAGACATTTGCAAGTAATATAACAATACTATTTCTCAAGTTATGCCTAGCAAACAAATAAATACAGTCACTATGATGACATACCATCTGCACGTAAGCTATATATGCGGGAAGGTTCAATTTTCAAGAAAATTTATTGCATCAGGTCAAGCAATTATCTTGAATAGAGAAACAATAGGGAAGAGACTAGTTGTTTTTTTCTTACCGGAACCGAAGATGTTAGGTTAGTTTAGCATTGAGAGGTTTTAGACCTTCAGATTTTATCGTTAGATTGTCTAGATGATGATTTGGATTTATTTTCTCGTGTTTTCATAGGGATAGTAGATACTCGTCCGAGAGGATCAATACAATCCTCCAACATATTACACCAATCTCATACTCTCACAGACTTGCACTTGAAACTTTTTGGTGTTAGTGTTGTTGTAGTGTACTCTTCTTCCCCTACTAATGAGATGAAATACACATCTATGTAAAAAGGACTGACAAGTGGGCAAAAATTAATATTCAACTATGGGCTTGGTAAACCCTGAATATATAATAAGATAATTAAAGTGGCTAAGGAAGGCCTCCTCTCATGAGTTCCCAATGTTAGCTAGCACTCTCTCTGACGTGGACACGTGTCCTTGGTTTTTTTTTCTGGTCCACCGTTTTTTCTTCGATCTTTTGGTTATTTTGAACTTTTTTACTGCCGTGTGGACCAACGTCAATGCAGTTGCTGACATTGCTTTTCATTTTGTTCGTTACTCGGTTTTTCCTTTTGTGTTTGTTAATTTTTTCAAACAGTACAATGCAGATGCTCCCGTATATGCATAGATACTCACCCCTATAAACACATGTAAGATAATTAAAGTGGCTAAGGAGGGCCTCCTCTCATGAGTTCCCAAATGTTAGCTAGCACTCTCTCTCCGTGGACACGTGTCCTTGTTTTTTCTTTCTGGTCCACCGGTTTTTCTTCGATCTTTTGTTCTTTTTGAACTTTTTTACTGCCGTGTGGCCCAGCGTCAATGCAGTTGCTGACATTGGTTTTTCATTTTGTTCATTACTTGGTTTTTCCTTTTGTGTTTGTTAATTTTTTCACACAATACAATGCAGATGCTCACGTATATGCATAGATACTCACCCCTATAGATACATGTACGCACATCCTGTAATTACGAGAACCTTCGAGATATTAAGCTGATAAACAACATCTTGAGATCGTCGAGGCCACTGCAGTGCCTTCGTAGTGTACAAGAACGTCTCCTCTCACTGAACGGATATCGCCAGCTACTGAGGAGCATTGATGCCATGCGTTTGAAGTACTTTGGCGTAAGTGCTTTCCTAACTGACACGGTTTTTTTTTTGGATACTACTCGGTTCTTTCTTTTGTGTCTGCTAAACATGGTACAGCATAGATGCTCACACACACTCACCTTTATAAACACATGCATGTACACTATGCCCCTATAACGTTATTTGGAGCGCCTGAAATAAATCCAGAAAAATACGAGCACCAGTGCCAACATAATACAACATAATACGCGCATCCCTATAAATGCACACACGTACACCCTATCCATATAACTTTATGAGTGGTACAAGGTGTAAGCATTCTTTGCTCATTCTACTTTCTATAAAAAATTAAGATAATTATGATGCGATGCCTAACAACTTTTTCTACAGGACACCATAGACTAAGCAAATCAAAGAAAATTATGTACCTTTGAGTATCCATTTAGACTGTGAGAAGTATGCTAGATTTTGATTGACAATGCATCTCTAATTCCGTTACTCATGCGTGCTATTTCTCACGACTAAGGGTTATAGGATGCAACAAATATTACTTAAAATATCATGTATAAAGAAATCGTCGATACACTGTCATGCCAAAGATTCTATCTTTTTACTAGAGTATTTTTCATTCAGTTTTTACTGTTTTGTGAACTAAAATTTGTATGCATTGCAGGAAAGAATCACATAGTTGTTTTTTTCTTCATTGGGCTGCCAATACTGAGCCTAAAAGAGTGGACCTTTGTATAAAGTTTAATCCTTTCTATTTTCTAATCACTTTTTTTGGTGTTTTTCCTTCTTCTGTATCTTGCTTCGTCCACTAATGCAAATTTTCATCTGTTGTAGGATGGGGTATTATATGTAAAATGAGATCTTTAAAATGTATAATAGACAATTTTTCTTTGGTTCGAAGTAAGCTTTATTTCGTAAAACTTTTAGTTTAACCAAATGATTTTCAAACTTTGGCGAGCATGGTAGGAACAACTTTGGCTGAAACATTTAAGATATAAAGATAACTGACTGTAACCATGGGTGAAGTGTTTTTTTTAATACCTTTCGGTATTTATCTAAGTTATAAATTGGTTTGCACATTACCAACTGTCAGCTCGCTTACCCACCGCCTTCTTTTCTTCTATAAGAAAAACAACAAAACCACATACACACGCTTCACGACGGGCGCGGCATGACACCGTGCCTCCGTCTGCTAGTTTAATATTGTTTTTGCACGCAGATGCTGTCCGAATTGAGATTCCGTGTGTAACTATGAATGGAATTAACAAATAAATTGCTCATGTGAGTGATCAAATAAAGAAGATATAGAAGATTCAGACAAGTGAGCCATCTCAGTCATGAAAATTAAACCATGCATATATAGCAACAAGCAAGCTGTCCTGAAAATCATATCCACACTGCTCTGCTCAGCTCAGAAAGAATACCGGTCAGGTCGATCCTCACCACCAAGAGTGGAAAATGAAAAACAGAGAAACACCGACATGCAGTACAGAACAACCAACAGTTGTGGGGTGCTTCAGATGTTTCTCATTTACGCACCTAAACAACAACCTCCTTAGACTAGGAAGTAGGAATCTTTTTAGAGATGTTAATAAGGACTACATATGGATGTATATAGACATATTTTAGAGTCACTCATTTTGCTCCGTATGTAGTTCGCATTGGAGTCTCTAAAAAGACTTATATTTAGCAATGGGGGGAGTAATATATATGGTTCATGCATGCCAACAGCACAGCCAGCTCCAACAACTGGTCGACAGCACACCCTACCAGTCACAATCAGGAATTCAGGATCGGTTAATCATATATAATCTGCAAGCTCAACAACAGCTAGCAAATAGACATATGCCAACGACTAGACGAGTTCAGTTTGGCTGTTCATCCAATTGCCACCAAAATACATCATCATACTACCAACGCCACACACATGTTGCTGTCCTTCCATGCATCTGTGGCAACTTGCCAAAAAAGAAGCAGAACGAGTTCCTCCTCATATATGTTACTACCTCCATAATTCCGAAATCAGTCCTTCTTTCCATGACTCCGCCGTGAAACCAAACTGATCCAACACATCAACTGCAGAATATGTCACCCCTACACCCCTGAAACAAAGAAATCAAAGATGCACAACATAATCATATAAGCAGCAGCAGCAGCAGCAGCAAGAGGAAACTATATACTACTATAAAACATGGAATTGATAGAAAGGGATTCCTTTTGTTTGCAGATTGTGCATTTTGTTTCACAAAGTAAACAGTTCCTGAATTTCAGCTTCTATAATAAACAAGGTATCCACCTAATTTTTATGACAGTCTTTACTCATTACAAGTACTCTACCACAGACGCATTTCTTCTTTCAGTCAACAACCCCCTTCTGTGAAGATCCTTTGCATCTAGACCGAAAATAATAGTCCCGAAAAAGATTCTGATTATTGAGCTACATGAAAGGTAGCAAGTTGACAAGATAAAAGGGATGGATTATTGACTGGATGAGATGACCCCATGTAATGGAGGGGAATACTTGACTAATACCTCATGGGAAGGAAAGACTACCCATATATAGCTTGGAGAGTGAAAGTTCCTCCCAGGCGACAAATTTAACAAGTAGAATCACTACGAGGAAATTATAATGTTGAAACTTGCGACATTCCTTGTTGTAATCCTGAGACAAGAATGCTCCAGAAAACACAACAGCCAAGTTAAATTGCACCTGGCTAGAGGACACATTTCAAAGTGCAGTGTGTGCTTCAAGGTGCTTTAGACGGGCAATAAATTAATGAATATCAACTTCTATATGTGTCTTAACATTACTGTTTCACTATAAAATGAACTGAAACTGCATAGCTTTCTGGTTTCAACTCGTGCATTTTTCTCTATTGATTGATCGGCTTAGTTAGCTATTTTATACTAATAAAAGAAAGTGCTGATATCAGCAAATGACATTTAAAAGCCTGGTCCACCAACCTTTTAAAAGTCTATTTGGGAGAAACAGGAACAGGGTTCCTTTCTTTCCAGATTATTAGTACTCCCTCCGTAAAGAAATATAAGAGCGTTTAGACCACTAAAGTAGTGATCTAAACGCTCTTACATTTCTTCACAGAACAAGTACTAAATTGCCTGGTCTGACAACCTTCTTCATTTTATCTAATAATATCTACTTTGCTCTACACTGTTAAAAGTAATTATATTTCTTTACAAAGGGAGTACTAAATTGCCTGGTCTGCCAACCTTTCTTCATTTTATCTCATACTATCTACTTTGCTCTACACTGTTAGAAGTCTAACTTGTTGTAGAAGGGCAACTATAGAGTCCCTTGCCGAGTAACCACTATGGGAGAGCAATTAGGGGCTATGTCGCCTATTAATTAAAATGATGGTAATGTGCAAATAATCATATGGAGCAGTCACCCATACAAGAATCAAGAGCAGGGCAACTAATTAGAATGGTGGCATGTGCAAATAATCCTATGGAGCAGTCACCCATATAAAAAACAAAAGCAAGGCAACTAATTAGAATGGCGGCATGTGCGAATAATCATATGGAGCAGCCACCCATATAAAAAACAAGAGCAAGCTAGGCAACTAATTAGAATGATGGCATGTGCAAATAATTGTACGGGACAGTCGCCCATATAAGAAACAAGAGCAAGGTAACTAATTAAAATGATGCCATGTTAATCGTATGGAACAGTTGACCAAAAAGAAGGCATTGAACATCATGTGCACCTGCTCTTGTCCTCGGAGACAGCTTCAATGAACTCAACTAGATCCGCTGCTACCTTCAACCCAGATTTTCGGTCTTTTATACCCCTCAATATGCCAGAGTAAGCCTTGCATATTCCCTGTCTAAGCTGGTTACCGTAATCAACCTTATCCTCATCATAATATCTTGGGTTAGCAGCTTCTTTCAGCTCTTTCCTAACAGCCTTCAGGTACTTCTCCTCAAAAATCTTGCCGATAGCAAGAGCAATCTCTCCAAAGCATGCCAAAATCTGAGGTTTAAGCTCGGGTTGTGAGAGACCTTTGTAAAGAACATCCATCATATGATCACAGCATGGCAGGATTTCATCTCCCAAGGCATGAAAGATAGTGCCAATCGCCTCTAAATAGATTGGGGAAAATAGCTTCACACTGTAATACTGCAAAAATATTGGCATGAAATCCAGAAACTTTGGACCAACAGCACGAGCGAGAGCACCAATGGTGAGCGCTGCTTTATCACGTGCAGTAGAGCAGTCGCAGGTCAGGACACGGCAAAACTGAAGCAACATAAACGGAGCAGACTCCCTAACCTTGTCCCCGTGAAGTGAATTGCCCAGTTTTTCGATTATGGCATGCAGTACGTCACACAGCAATGCCTGAAGATCGTGCTTGTTAGTCTTGTCATCTGATGAAATTGCTTTGGCATCAAGCGTGGTGTTTAATCTTCTCATGATACGAGGCATTAAAACTATAATAGCTAGTACAGCATTCAAATCCCATATGTTGCTTACTCTCACAACCTCAATCAATGCGCCATAAGCAGATGCAGATGCTGGAAGCCCGAAAGGGGTCTTCATATCAAGTTCTGAAGCAGAAAGGAGAGCATCAATAACACCACCAAGAAAAGGTGAAAGCTCAGATGAGATTCGCTTTTTTGAATGGTCCACCTCAGATGAGATTGCCACATCATAACCTCGGGCAAGAAAATATATAGCTCCACAGACTTCCTTGGACACTTCTGGAACATCTTTACCACTCTTCGACAACGCAGCCATGATGCGTGGAAAGTCTTCATTTGTGAAAAATCTTTTATCAAGAGCTGGAGAATGCCGAAGCTCAAACACCCGCCCCAGAGTGCATGCAGCGGTGCCTCTTACCTCCATGTGTGGGTCTTCCATCCTGTCCATCAACAAACCGACCACGGGAGCGAGTTTCTCAATAGAGGGCCCTTCAAGCATAACGCCTAGTACAGAAATAGCTGTCTTGCGACTACGCCAATCTGCCACTTTGATGTTACCCTCGACAAACTGCATTGCAAGTGGAACAACTGCATCCCCGATAGTTCTAGCGACGAGGCCTAGGCATGCCACAGCACTCATGAAGATGTTCAGTTCATCAACATCTCTTTCTTGGTGTAACGACAGAGTTTGTAGCAGAAGTGGAACAAGCGAACAGAGGGGCTTCTCAGTAAAGTGACAATCTGCACTCGGGATAGCATCAGCAAAACGCTTTTTTCGTTCTCTGAGTTCAATCACTTCTCCACAAATAGTACTCCAGAACTCGATACATTCAAGTGCAACTGTTTCCACACCTCCTTCCAAGCCCAAAGCTTCAGTTGTACGGCTGAGTGTGGTTTCCATGTAAGGTTCTAACTCCATAATATAATTGGATGCAATTGCAGTAAGGCAGACGAATGCTGCATGCTTGATCTCCGCTGCTTCATCGTGTTTAGCTGCATCACAGATTGCAGTCATTATATGATTTCTGCAATCATCATCATTTGCGAAGTTAGCAAACGTAAGAACATTCCGTAGAGCTTTGACCGCTGCAAGCCGGACTTCAGAACTTTTCTCTGCCTGGTGGTTCATTGCCCGGATGACGGCATCCAGAACACCATTAATTGTGTCCTTGTCGAACCTCAAGTTCTCCTCCTCAAACAAATACTCCAGCGCCTCTAGAGTTGCTTGCTTTAGTGTAGGAGATGCACCCTGCTGTGCCATGTTGCGCAGTAATCTGCCAATGAGATCTTGCCATCTCTCGGAGGGTGTCTCAATATATGCAAGCCTGCCAATAATCTGTGATGAGGCATGCCTCGCCTGAGGAGCTGAAGATCCTAGTGTTATCAGCAATGACTCCTTAATCTGGGATTTGATACATGGATCCAGGTTGTTCCATTGTTTGATGAGGAGGCTGTTATCTTCAGAATACTTTCCTTCCACAGAGTTCTTCAGGATAATGCCAGCAAGGCATCTGCACTCGGGTGGACTTGCCTCACTCGAGAGCTCTGCTGATAAGGACAGGAGGAAGTTGGAACGATTACGCTCTTGGAGCTGCTTGAGTTTGCCTTCTGCTGCTAGCCTTATGTTGTTATCCGGATCCTGAGCATCTTTTAGAATTGGAGTGATATTATCCATAGCTGGCTGTATCAACTGTCCGTCCTGGCAAACATGCAAAAAGCATCCAGAATGGTTCAGTTAGAAATAGA
This sequence comes from Triticum urartu, assembly GCF_003073215.2. Classification (NCBI taxonomy): domain Eukaryota; kingdom Viridiplantae; phylum Streptophyta; class Magnoliopsida; order Poales; family Poaceae; genus Triticum; species Triticum urartu. The sequence continues at coordinate 33,364,801 of NC_053026.1, forward strand.
AAAAAGGGAAAGAAAGCAGCCTGGTTACACACAAACTAACAAAGAAAACGGATACAAACCGTCCTAAGAAAGGGCCACTAGACAAATTTGACATATATAGCTTAGTTGGACTTGTGCAATGAGAACCACGCAAGGACAGGACTGTTACAAATTATTAAGCTACAAGAGATGTGTCTTGCAAATTATAAGGATGGATGGATGTAAAGAAAAAATCAGCAGCAGGATCAAGTGGCACCAATAGACCACCATTGCTAAGCTAGTTAATTAATATTCTATATCCGGCAAGTAGGGATTTAGCCATCCCAAATTAATCCTGGCTGAACAGAGCCATGTATATAAGCTCATACATAGCCTGCTGAGTATACGGTAAGGTAAAGAGCCTAAAAATGCAAAGACTAGGAAAACTGCTGACACCAGAACAGAGTAAAGAGAGGAGGGAGTTTCTGGACCAAGCTGCATGGTCCTAATATAAGCTCCGATGTAACCCAAGAACTTACTGAAGCATGGATATACGTTCGGGCCTAATCAAGGTGACTAGGTGAGATTGGGATTAGCTAGCTAACAGCCTTTGTGTGTTTTTACAATGTTATATATACCCAAAAAGTGCTTTAGAACATTAACTGCGAAAAATCCTAGCTAGCGAAATAATACCAGCGTACGAAAACACAATATATATACTTTGAACAGTGCATTCTTTCAACATGTAAAATAAAATAGTATATTAAGCTGAAGCAGCAGATTAAGAAAAAAAACTGTACGTATGTACATATATGCAGATATATACAAAGAAAGAATGGATTCAACCAATGAGGACAAAACCTAATCGAAATTAAAGTGTTTCTTTATATATAGATTGAGAAAGTAAATAAATTCCTTGGTGAAGTAGTACAAGCAAGCAACAGAAAGAGACAACTAAATTTCCTTGTTCCATAATGATGATGATGAAATTGAAACTAAATTAAGTAGCACCGTGGTGTGGTGTGGTGTGCGTAGTCAGGGTACGTATGTACTGTATATAACCAGAAGGCCCTTTGACTAGTAAATTTAGGGATTCTGCTGTGCTGGACTTTGGGTCTAATCTAATGCATGTACTGTTTAATTAATCAATCAATTAATAATTGTATATGCTTCTCCAATGGGGAGAGAAGGAAGGAATGTCTTACATCCCCATGCGTGATGGACAAGGATGCAGCTAGAGAGAGGGAAAAGTTGGGTTTCTTCCGGGAGCTAGCGTCAAGCCAACTTGGGATCTCCGGGACCGAAGGGATTCGAGAACATATGGCGACGGACCTCCAAGGGAAGGAGCTTGAGGAGGCGGGCTAGGGTTAGGGATCGAGCCAGAGCCAGAGCCAGAGCCAAAAGCCGAGAGAGGTGGGCAGATGGAGCAAAACGAACGAAGGAAGGCGCGCGGATCTTACCAGCGGGGCGGGATCTCCGCTTGCTCCCGGTACCGGTGGAGGAGAGGCGGTGGCGGCGAGCGGCCGGCGGAGCGTGGCTTCTCCGCTCGCTCCCGCACCCGGTCCCGGTCCCGGTCCCGGTGGAGGAGAGGCGGTGGCGGCGAGCGGCGTGGTTTCTCGTTTTCTTTTAGGCATTGGGATCGGATCGGGGTCGGGATGGAGAGGGGAACTCCACACCGCAGTAACTATAAATTCAATTCTAATAAAGGTCGGCCGACAACACCTTCGCCACCTCAACTACAACCAAATTACCCGCAACTGCCATTGGTATTCCCTACTCGGCCCATTGCAAGTGGATGCGGGTTGCCCACGTAAAAGCCCTCTTAAGTTATTCTCTGCAACTCCAATCTTTAGTTCCAGAGCTGGAACCTTACTTTTTTTTATGTGGGTAGCCGAACCTTATATATATCTATGTAAACTCACCGTTTGTACTCACTAGTAGAAAACAGGGCTTTGGTCCAGGCCGGGTCAGGCCATTAGTCCCAGTTCAGTCTAGAACCGGGACCAATGGGGGCATTGGACCCGGTTCGTGAGCCCAGGGGGTCGGCCGGGCCACGTGGGCCATTGGTCTCGGTTCGTCTGGACCTTTTGGTCCCGGTTGGTGGGACGAACCGGGACCAATGGGCCTGGCTCCTGGCCCACCACCATTGATCCCGGTTCGTGGCATGAACCGGGACCAAAGACTCCCCTTTAGTCCCCGCTCATGTCACCAACCGAGACTAAAGGGTTTGCCCAGAGTTTAGTCCCACCTCGCCAACCGAATGGGCGCCCACACCTGTTTATAAGCCCGTCCCTCTCTGCGTTGTTGAGCTCCTCTCAAAGTGAAAATAGATGCACCTATAGAGGAAATTGGACCTAAATTCATAAATAGAAATTAATTATGAATTTATGTTTAATTTTCTCTATAAGTGCATCTATGTTCACTAACAGAGAAGTTTTTATTTTTTGTGACCTGAAAGAAAAAAGAAATCACTAAAAAACAATAAGTATTTAGTTCTAAGTAGAAATGAAAAAATAAATAGCAAAAAGGAAAAAAATGCCTATAATATTTGTTATGACTAACTAAAATTACCAAATTGAGTAAAGTTATTCATAAACTAGTGATTCACACAAATTTTAAAAAATTCAAATTTAAACTATTCAAATTTTAAAACTAATGGCACTAACAGAAAGTTTATAATTTTTGTGACCTAAAATAAAAAATAAATCACTACAAAACAAAAAAAAAGTGCCACCTACTATTAAATAGCAGGAAAAAGATTGACTCAAAAATCAATTTTAACTATTCTACAAAGTGTTTTCACACAAATTTAGTAAACTAGTGATTCATAAACTAGTGATTCACACAAATTTTTAAAAATTCAAATTTAAACTATTCAAATTCTAAAGCTAATGGCACTAACAGAAAGTTTATAATTTTTGTGACCTAAAAGAAAAAAGAAATCACTAAAAAACTATAAGTATTTAGTTCTAAGTAGAAACAAAAAAAAAATAAATAGAAAAAAAGAAAAAAATGCCACCTACTGGGCCAGCACGGCCTGAATACGACTAGAAACCCAACCATGGGCCAGGATTCAGGCCCGCAGCAGGCCCAGTAGGCCCACAGGCATTGCAGTGTCCAATTAGGCCCATAAGCCTGCATTTCAGAGGGGTTCGAGAGGGAAGAGGCAGCGGAGCTTATAAACAGGTGCTGGTCACTCTCAACTAGCGAGGTGGGACTAAACTCCCACCACCGCGCCAGCGCAAGGCCATTGGTCCCGGTTTCTGTCAGAACCGGGACCAATGCTTCGTCTATATAAGTAGCACTTGTGAAATTTTTCATTCAGTTCGTTCTTCCCCGCCCGACGACGCCGCCAGGCTGCGCCTCGCTGTCGCCCTGCCTCCGACGCCGTCCCGCGCGGCCGCAGACGCCGTCGCCGCCCCGTGGCCCCCTGCCTCCTCGCCGCCGACGCCGTGCCCCTCACCGTCGCTGTCGCCGCCCCCTGCCTCCTCATCGCCCGTCGCGCCGCGCCCCCTCACCATCGCCGTCTCTGCGCCTCTCACCGTCGCCGTCGCCACGCCCCTCACCGTCGCCCCCGTGTCCTGCCGGCCTTCTCATCGATCGCCGCCCCGGCCCGTTGCGTAATTTCCTAATTTAGATGTGTAGTTAATTTAGATGCGTAATTTAGGATGTAGAGTTAATTGAGTTGTTGTAGTTAATTTAGATGCGTAGTTTAGATGTATAGTTAATTGAATTGTTGTAGTTAATTTAGATGTATAGTTTAGATGCAAAAATTAGAATTTTTTATTGTTCATACATTTTTTTGGTGATATTATTGTTGCATATGCAAAAGTTTGTGTGTTCATATATATGCAAAGAATATGTCAATTTTTTCATAGAATTTTTATGAATTTTTTTGTTGTAATTTTGTTCATAGAATTTTTATTTTGTTCATAGATTTTTTATGATTTTTTTCTGTTGTAATTTTGTTCATAGATTTTTTATGATTTTTTTCTGTTGTAATTTTGTTCATAGAATTTTTATGATTTTTTTGTTCATAGAATTATCTTTGTCAATTTACGTGTATGTTCATATTTAGAAGAAAAAGAAGGAGAGAAAAAAGGAAAATAAGAAGAGGAAGAAGGAGAAGAAGAATAAGAAGAAGAAGAAGAAGAAGGAATAGAGGAGAAAAAGAAGAAGAATTTCTTCTTCTCCTCTATTATTCCTTCTTCTTCTCCTCTTTTTTTTCTTCTTCTTCCTCTTCTTATTTTTGTTATCGGGTATGTCGTTGTCGATATACCCCCCTCCACGATAACTTTTAGTAATTAGTACTACTTAGAACGTGTTTAATAGAATTAGTTAGAACTAGGTAAACTTGTTTATTTTTAGTAAGTACTACATTATTCTATTTATAGTAAGTGCTTAGTAGTTGAACTAGTTGATTTAATAAAACTGGTTTATTTTACTATAGAAGTAGTTTATTTTTAGCAAGAACTAGTCTTTGAATTATGAACGTATAGGAAATGTCATCATCGGACGACGGAAGTCTCCCGGGGGAGTGCGACTGGTGCCACGACGATCGAAGTCAGTGCGACAGGCCTCACCTGGACGATGGTCGGCGCTTCAACATTAAGCTCGAGGAGACCTTCGAAGTTGAAACGGTACGCAACGACGACAAGTGTTTTTTTTCATTATTAAGCATGACTTCAACTATTTCAACGTGTAATTTTCATCTTTTACAATTCGAGTATAGTTTATCCCATGCCATGCAAGACGCTATGTCTTGGAGAGGATGGATTTTGAAGACCATGAAAATTTTGAAACGAAGAAAATTCACCTAAGGACCCATCATGATGTGGATTTTGAAGTAAAGTTATATAATGCTGAGAGCGTAACCCATTTTGGTTGCAAAAATTGGGAAGCATTTTGCAAATTGTATGGTTTTGATGAGGGTATGCTTGTCACCATGGATCTTGGTGATCTTGAAATCGATCAAGACAATATGGACATTTGGGTCCTTGTTGATACGCCTCCAGTTCTATCGCTATGTGAGTTTCTCAAACATAGTTAATTATTAACTAATTTATATTGTTCATTTCAAAATAGTTGACAGCTTATTTTCATTGACAGCTTATTTTGAAGTATCAAAGAATGTGCAGAAGATGGTAGATAGAACTTACTACACCGATGGCTCTGAGTTAACTTACAAGGAGAAAACTCATCTGGTTGGATTTTGTAATGATCTTGAGAATTACAATATCTACAATCGAACTCCTCAACATTATGGTCAATACGTGCCACTAGTGCATGTGTTGAACTACGGTAACTACTATGGAGATACCCTGGTAAGATTTTTTACTATTACGACATCCGTGCATCTTTTTGCATACTTCTAAAACTAGTACATCATTGCTAACTACGAAGTTATTACTATGTTTTTCAACAGAGAATCCCAGAGGATTGTGTGCCTCATTTGATGTATCTGAATGGCGGCAGCCTTCGTGTTTTGAACATATATCCAGGTCATCCTACGAATCTCAACTGTCCATACCGGATTTCTAAAAGAAGTGGAGACATGACAATCAAAGAATGGAAAAAATGTATGGACAGTCGTAAAGAGCTTCTTGGAAGCAAAAGGAAGCGAGGCGCAAGAATTGGAGACAGGATGATCTCCATTCTTCATAATGGAGAGTCAGGGTCTATATTGTTTTATGCTATTTTACCTTAAGTGTGTTTAGGTCCTACCTGATACTGATGATCATGTGCTAAGAACAATTATGTAGGGTTGGGTTTGATGACTATGAGGATGATGATCGTATGACTAATTATTAATAATGAGTAGAAGTTGTATGATGATGCTTGATTAGTAGGACTTGTTATTATATATGATGATGTATGATGCGGGCATGCATGAGTTATTATATATCTGCGGGTGAAATGAACATAGCAGTAGCTAGCGTTGGTAAACCAAGGATGAAGATATAAGAGAGGACACTTCTCTCTATTAGCTAGCTAATAACAACCTAAAAATAACCCCCTAAACCCCTAAAACAGCCACTTTTTTTTAAAAAAGAGAAAAACCTTAGCTCCAGCCAGCTGCTGACGCGTGGAAGCCTTTTGGTCCCGGTTTATGTCATCAACCGGGACCAAAAGCCCCCCTGTGCCTGGGCTACCGGCAGCGGCCACGTGGATGCCCATCTGTCCCGGTTCTGGTTTGAACCGGGACTAAAGGGGGGAGGTATTAGTACCGACCCTTTAGTCCCGGTTCCAGAACCGGGACAAAAGGCCCTTACGAACCGGGACTACAGGCCCTTTTTCTACCAGTGACTGTTGTGCATCACAATAACTGAATTACCTTGATAAAAAAACTGAAGCACCAGTGGTCTAGTTGGGAGAGTAGAATGCAGTTGTTGTTTCAACAATGACGAAACACCTATCGTCGCAAAAGAAATATCTAGCATGGAATGCTAGGCATTGCAATCCATGGCAGGTTTCAGCTTTGAACCATCAGGTTACCCGATCATCCAAATTGCACATAAAAGCAATGCAATTAATTTATTAGCCATCATAACCATTTCCTTAAAAGCATCATACACATTATTGAATAATAGAGAACAAGATTTAGAACAAGCCAGGTCATTGACATAATTTCAATGAATATTTTTTTCCATTCCATTACTGAAGACATGTAAATCTTGGGATTCCTGTGTGGAAAGAAGAGTTTAGGCAGACAAAGCTAAACATATATTGGACCAAAATTTATATGAAACACTAATCTGCATCACTAACAGTTGCTACTTCATCAATGACAGATCAAGAAGGGATAACATAATTTGAGGAGAAATTGTACTCTATTTAACGTCAATGACTGAGCATATATTTTAGTTAAGGGGCCATTTCTATACTTCTAAAAGAGTTCAGGGACAAAATATATACTTTTCCGAGCTAGAATTGCTAATTTGGATGATTTTTGCATGACGAGAGCATATGCTGGAATTGCAAGTTTTGCAATAGTGTTTTTGTTTGCTCGCTGAATGAGTTGGTTCAGTGACGCTGTTTTGTTCTTCAGTTTTGACAACTCGTTTATGCAAAGTCGTAATAAGTCTGAAATAGATTATTTTTTTGAGGGGATAAGTCTGAAAACCACAGTTAATTTCAAAGTTTCATAAGTCTAAAATAGATGAATGTTATACTGTTTATACTTCCTTGACTATTTTTTCTCACAACTTGGTTAGTGAAACCATAGTTCTTCAGTTACCCTTTGTCGAGCAGTGACGATCACTACATGTTGGAGGTGGCGACCTGCCTACATAGTAGCAGTATTCATTTTCTAGATAACGACGAAACTTTCTCCTTGACAAGGTGAGTTAATTCACTCTGCTTATTTTTTTCTCTCAAGAGAGCATTGCTTTAGTTGTTGTTTCATTTGCTATCAATTGGCCGTGTCTGCGATGTTCTCCCGACTTATTTGGGCTGCATGTCCCCAAATGCGGCACAACCCAAGCATGTTTTTTTGTCTAATTTAGATATGTTAGGGTTCTAAAGTGAACGAATGACCTTAAATGTGGGTGTGATTTGGGTTGTAAGGCTAGTTGGATTTAACTTCAATATAGAATGCATATAATGTCCTCTGAGTTTTGTGTAAGTCACAAGGTTTTAGCTATAATTGGAGCAATTATCAAACAGTATCAAGTACAGTATCCAATGCATGTGATGCATTTTTTAATTAAACTTGGTGTCATTTCTGCAAACATTGGGGATAGATTCGCAAGAACCCTTGTCACTAGTTATGTTTATTTGACTTGTATGATATTTATTGTAAATGTCAGGTTTGATCTATAGTAAATGTGCATTACTGAAAGTGCGTTATATCGACTAGAGGGGGGTGAATAGGCGATTTTTATGAATTCTTCACTGAGGAATTTGCCGGTGAGGAAATTCCTTGGCGAAGAACTACTAGCAACGGAATAAGTACTCAAAAGCAAACATAACAGAACACAAGCATGGTCATCATGATGAAATGAAGACAAGCACAGAGTACAGAAAGCGTAATCACAGGATAACACAGGTTGAAGACAAACAGACTGAAGAAATTGAACTGAGGAAATTGGGAAAGTCTTCAGTCAAAGTCTTCAAGCACAGATATGAACAAGCGCACAACAAAGTTATGAGGAAATGAAAGAGTTGAGGAAATAGAACCAGTTGGCTTGGTGAAGACAATGATTTGGTAGACCAATTCCAACTGCTGTCTCAGTTGTACATCTGGTTGGAGCGGCTAGGTATTTAAACCTGAGGACACATAGTCCCGGACACACAGTCCTCACCGTATTCTCCTTGAACTAAGGTCATACAGACCTCGTCCAATCACTCGTGGTAAGTCTTCAGGTGACTTCTGAACCTTCACAAACTCAGTCACTCGGCGATCCACAATTCCTCTTGGATGCTCTAGACCATGACGCCTAACCGTCTGGAAGAAGCACAGACTTCAAAGGTAACAAGCGTGGATCCACGCAGGATCAATCTCTTCAGTGATGATCAATCACTTTGGGTTTCTAGGTGTTTGGGTTTGGGTTTTCCCTCACTCGATGATTTTCGCTCAAAGTCCTCGGAGGATGGGATGCTCTCAAATGACAAGTGTCAGTTTCTCTCGGAGCAGCCAACCAGCTAGTGGTTGTAGGGGCGGCTATTTATAGCCTAGGGAGCAGCCCGACATGATAAGACATAAATGCCCTTCAAGGATATGATCGTTAGGTGGATAAGATATTTTGGGACAGCTGGCGCGTAGCACAACAACGGTCGGAAATTTGAGTATCAAATTCCTCAGGGCTATCATGTTCCTCACAGTGTAGGTAATCTGCACCGGCGAATTCCTAACTCCCCAATCAGAACAAATTCCTCAGAGACCAGAAGAACTTCGTCTCTGTCACTGAAGAATATGACTGAACTGTATGAGATTTCCAATGGCTTCACTCGAAGGGATTGGTAGGTGTAGGATTTTGAGTTGAGCATCACATGGAAATTTTTCCTTAGTATTTCCTCGACCCCCTTTAAAAACACGGTGTTTCATATGACTCAAGAAAGAGAAAATGAAACTACGAAAACAAAAGTCTTCACGCTTCATGTTCCTCGAATGAATACCAAGTCTTCAAGGTCACACCAATTTCTTCACTTTCAAAGTCTTCAGAAAGTCTTCAGAAATCCTAAGTCTTCAGTTGAAGAACTTCATTTTTAGGGGTCGACTTTCTCTGTAAATATCAAACTCCTCATAGACTTATAGACCTGTGTACACTCATAAACACATTAGTCCCTTAACCTATAAGTCTTCAGTACACCAAAATCACTAAGGGGCACTAGATGCACTTACAATCTCCCCCTTTTTGGTGATTGATGACAATATAGTTTAGGTTTTCAACGGGGATAAACATATGAAGTGTAAATACTGATATTGAGGAATTTGATTGCAAGATAATAGAAGAACTCCCCCTGAAGATGTGCATAGTGAGAAATTTGCTTTTGAAGCAATGCACACTTGAAGAGTTGAATCATGGAGATCTCCCCCTATATCTTGTAATTCATACACACATTTGACATATGATATGAAGAATTTGAAATGCATGATGAAATATGGTGACTGATGTAGTTCAACATGCGTGCGTAAACATTAATGAGGAATAAGCATGCAGAAGAACACAGCAAAAGTATCAGGCCACCATAGAGTTTCAGTTTACAACTCAATCCAGCAAAGTCTTCAAAAGAACGAGAGTTGTAACTTAGTGGGAAAAAAAACACCCATATAAGATAGACCCGCTTGAAGACTACCTCAAATTTCTCCCCCTTTGTCATCGAATGACGAAAAGGATCGAAAATGAGGACTAACGCCCCTGAAGAATATCAAGTAGATGAAGGAGTGCCAACGTTGTTGGGGTCGTTTGTTGTTGTAGGGCCTGCCACACTGTCGTCCAAGTCTCCATGCTCGTTGGTGTCGCGCGATGAAGAATAGGAGCTTGCCACCAAGGAAGGAACCTTGACCTTCTTGTATTTCTTCGGTGGAGGCGCAGACCAGTGAAAATCTTCCTTGAGACCCATTTTCTTCAGGTCTTCTTTGCTGTAGACATGAGACAGAATAGCCCAGGTACGGTTGAAGATTTCATGGAGGTAGTAGTGGTTTTCTTCACTGCATTGTGAGTAGCAGTCATGTTGTGAAGAATTGAACCAAACTGACGCTTGACCCATTTATGATTGCGATCAACTTTCTGATGAAGACTGAGGAGAAGCTCACGATCAGTCATCACCTTGGGTGCTGTGCCTTGAGGATTTTGCTTGGTTGTGTTGGCAGTAGAGTCATGGGTGGCAGAGTCGTCATTGGTTGAGTAGGATGCAGCCTTGCGAAATTGACCATCCAATGGACGAATGCCTTCATCTATAGCAGCAGCGGCCTTGCCCTTGTCATTAGCTGAGGAAAATGTCCGTTTGAGGTCTTCAATTGGGGGCAAGTAGCTGCAATGGTTCAGTGTATCAGCTTTATAGTTGAGTGAAGACCTTGTTCTGATGAATCTCATAATCCAAGGTGCATAAGGCTTCAACTCAAACGGTGACATGGCGACATTGGCCAGAGTCCTCATGAAGAAATCATGGAAGTTTATGGGAACGCCATGAATGATATTGAAAAGTAGATTCTTCATGATGCCAATGACTTCTTCTTCATCCGAGTCGTGTCCCTTGATTGGACTCAATGTCTTCGTCAAAATGCGATAGACAGTCCGAGGCACATATATCAATTCCTTCACGAGGAATTTTGTTCTTGGGGCCTGACCTGGCTTCAATGACTTCATCAGCACTTGCATGTAGTGATCTGTAAGCTCAGGTTCACTTTAGATGCAACGAGTTGCTTCAAGGGGAGGACTGAGTGGTAAAGCACGAAGCAATTCAGTAGTTGGTGCCTTGTAGTGAGTGTTTTCAGACATCCAGTCCAGCACCCATGAATTCACATCTTCAGAGTCTCCGGTGATGTGCAGCATTGCATAAAATTGAAGAATGAGTTCTTCATTCCAATCACATATTTCAGTGCAGAAATTTAGCAGTCCAGTGTCGTGAAGAACACTAAGGACTGGCACGAAGCACGACAGAGATTCCATGTCCACGTGAGGAATGTGCTCATGATCGAAGACTTTGTCTTTGTTGAACATCACTGAGGAATAGAAATTAGCCTAGCTGGCAGTCCAGAAACGCCTCTTCCTTATGCAAGCAGAGTCATAGGGGTTGTAGTCTGTGAAGAATATGTGCTCGCCGAAGAAATCATCAGCCTTGAATTTTTGCTTCCTTGAGAATGGATCCTTTGGCTTGGGCAGAGGAGTGTCAGTGAGTTGCATCATAACCTCAGGAATCGCAATCTCAGGTTCTTCAGGTTGAGGAATTTCTGGTTCCTCTTCAGTGGCAGTTTGTGTCTTCAGATGTTCATCAGCAGCAGTTTCTTCAGCACTAGTGGCTGGAATTTCTTCTTGAACAGATGTAGTGGGTTGAGGTTCTTCAGAGCCCATTTGAACAGTTTGTGCTGGGGACTGATACGTCCATTTTGCGTCATGCTTTTATATCGATATTTATTGCATTATGGGATGTTATTTCACATTATGTCACAATACTTATGACTATTCTCTCTTATTTTACAAGGTTTACATGAAGAGGGAGAATGCCGGTAGCTGGAATTCTGGGCTGGAAAAGGAGCAAATATTAGAGACCTGTTCTGCGCAACTCCAAAAGTCCTGGAACTCCACGGAACATCTTAAAATAAATAAAGAAAAATCCTCGCCAAAGATGAAGGCCAGGGGGCCCACACCCTACTCATGAGGGTGGGGGGCGCGCCCCCTCCCTAGGGCGCGCCCCCTACCTCGTGGGCCCCCTTGTGGGTCTCCGACGTCCATCTTCTGCTATATGAAGTCTTTCGATGAGAAAAAAAATCAAAAGAAACCTTTCGGGACGAGACTCCGCCGCCACGAGGCGGGACCAATCTAGAGCTCTGGCAGAGCTGTTCTGTCGGGGATACTTCCCTCCGGGAGGGGGAAATCATCGCCATCGTCATCACCACCGCTCCTCTCATCGAGAGAGGGCAATCTCCATCAACATCTTCACCAGCACCATCTCATCTCCAAACCCTAGTTTATCTCTTGTATCCAATTCTTGTCTCAAAGTCCGGGATTGGTGCTAGTAGGTTGCTAGTAGTGTTGATTACTCCTTGTAGTTGATGCTAGTTGGTTTATTTGGTGGAAGATCATATGTTCAGATCGAGTGACAGAAGGTTAAACCCTAGTTTATGCGTTGCTTCGTAAGGGGCTGATTTGGATCCATATGTTTCATGCTATGGTTAGGTTTACCTTAATACTTTTGTTGTAGTTGTGGATGCTTGCAATAGAGGTTAATCATAAGTGGGATGCTTGTTTAAGTAAGAACAACACCCAAGCACCGGTCCACCCACATATCAAATTATCAAAGTATCGAACACGAATCATCTGAACGTGATGAAAACTAGCTTGACGATATTCCCATGTGTCCTCGGGAGCGCTTTTCCTATTATAAGAGTTTGTTCCAGCTTGTCCTTTTCTACAAAAAGGATTGGGCCACCTTGCTGCACTTTATTTACTTTTGTTACTTGTTGCTCGTTACAATTTATCTTGTCACAAATCTATCTGTTACCACTTATTTCAGTACTTGCAGAGAATACCTCGCTAAAAACCGCTTATCATTTCCTTCTGCTCCTCGTTGGGTTCCACACTCTTACTTATCGAAAGGACTATGATAGATCCCCTATACTTGTGGGTCATCAAGACTCTTTTCTGGCGCCGTTGCTGGGGAGTGTAGCGCCTTTGGTAGGTGGAATTTGGTAAGGAAAAATTTATATAGTGTGCTGAAATTTACTGTCACTTGCTACTATGGAAAGTAATTCTCTGAGGGGCTTGTTCGGGGTATCTTCACCCCGTCCAGTAGAGCAAAGAGTTGCTCCTCAACCTACTGAACCTATTGAAAATGAAACTCCTTTTGAATTTCCTTCGGGTATGATGGAAAAACTGCTAGCTAACCCTTTTGCAGGAGATGGAACAAAGCATCCTGATGAGCACTTAATATATGTGGATGAAGTTTGTGGATTATTTAAGCTTGCAGGTGTACCCGATGATGTTGCTAAGAAGAAGGTCTTCCCTTTATCTTTGAAGGGAGATGCATTGATATGGTATATGCTACGTGATGATACGAGATCATGGAACTATAAAAGATTGAAGTTGGAATTTCATCAAAAGTATTACCCTATGCATCTTGTTCATCGTGATCGCAATTATATATATAATTTCTGGCCTCGCGAAGGAGAAAGCATCGCTCAAGCTTGGGGGAGGCTTAAATCAATGTCATATTCATGCCCCAATCGTGAGCTCTCGAGAGAAATAATTATGCAAAGTTTTTATGCTCGGCTTTCTCATAATAATCAAACCATGCTCGATACTTCCTGTGCTGGCTCTTTTATGATGAAGACTATTGAATTTAGATGGAATTTATTGGATAGAATTAAACGCAAATCTGAAGATTGGGACCCCGACGAAGGTAAGGAGTCAGGTATGACACCTATGTTTGATTATGTTAAATCTTTTATGGACACCGATATTTTCCGTAAGTTTAGCACTAAATATGGACTTGACTCTGAGATAGTAGCTTCTTTCTGTGAATCTTTTGCTACTTATGTTGATCTCCCTAAGGAGAAGTGGTTTAAATATCATCCTCCCATAGAAGTAGAGGTAGCTGCACCTATTAAAGTTGAAGAAAAGACTGTCACTTATAATGATCCTATTGTTCCTACTTCTTATGTTGAGAAACCACCTTTCCCTTTAGAGTAAAGGATCATGCTAAAGCTTCAACTGTTGTTCATAAAAGCAATATTAGAACTTATACACCTCCTGAGCAAGTTAAAGTAGAACCTAATATTGCTATTGTTAAAGATCTCTTGTCTGATAATATTGATGGGCATGTTATTCAGTTCGATGGTGAAACTGCTAGAATTGCTAAGCCTTGTGCTAAAGATAAACATAGACCTGTGGTAGGCGTGCCTGTTGTTTCTGTTAAAATAGGAGATCATTGTTATCATGGCTTATGTGATATGGGTGCTAGTGCTAGTGTTATACCTTATGACTTGTATAAAGAAATCAAGCATGAAATTGCACCTGCTGAGTTAGAAGATATTGATGTCACAATTAAACTTGCCAATAGAGATACTATTTCAGCGATGGGAATTGTTAGAGATGTTGAAGTCTTGTGTGGGAAAACTAAATATCCTGCTGATTTTTGTTGTTCTTACTTCTCCGCAAGATAGCTTTTGTCCCATTATATTTGGTAGACCCTTCTTGAACACTGCTAATGCTAGGATAGATTGCGAAAAGAATGTTGTTACTATTGGCTTGGATGATATGGTTCATGAGTTTAATTTCTCTAAATTTAGTAAACAACATCATGAGGAAGAATTACCTAGTAAGGATGAAATTATTGGTCTTGCTTCTATTGCCGTACCTCCTAGTGATCCCTTAGAACACTATTTGCTAGACCATGAAAATGATATGTTCATGAATGAAAGAAGGGAAATAGATGAAGTATTCTTTAAACAGGAACCTATTCTGCAACACAATTTTCCCGTTGAAATTTTAGGGGATCCTCCTCCACCCAAGGGTGATCCCGTGTTTGAGCTTAAACCGTTGCCTGATAATCTTAAATATGCTTATCTTGATGAAAAGAAGATATATCCTGTTATTATTAGTGCTAACCTTTCAGAGCATGAAGAAGGAAGATTATTGAAAACTCTGAAGCATCGTGCTGCTATTGGATATACTCTTGATGATCTTAAGGGCATTAGTCCCACTCTATGTCAACATAAAATAAATTTGGAAGCAGATGCCAAACCAGTTCGTGATCCTCAATGACGTCTGAATCCTAAAATGAAAGAAGTGGTAAGAAAAGAAATACTCAAGCTTCTGGAGGCAGGTATAATTTATCCCGTTGCTGATAGTCAGTGGGTAAGTCCTGTCCATTGTGTCCCTAAGAAGGGAGGTATTACTGTTGTTCCTAATGATAAAGATGAATTGATTCCACAAAGAATTATTATCGGTTATAGGATGGTAATTGATTTCCCCAAATTAAATAAAGCTACTAAGAAAGATCATTACCCCTTAACTTTTTTTGATCAAATGCTAGAAAGATTATGCAAACATACACATTACTGCTTTCTAGATGGTTATTCTGGTTTCTCTTAAATACCTGTGTCGGCTAGAGATCAATCAAAAACTACTTTTACATGCCCTTTTGGTACTTTTGCTTATAGACGTATGCCTTTTGGTTTATGTAATGCACCTGCTACCTTTCAAAGATGCATGATGGCTATATTCTCTGACTTTTGTGAAAAGATTTGTGAGGTTTTCATGGACGACTTTTCCGTCTATGGTTCCTCTTTTGATGATTGCTTGAGCAATCTTGATCGAGTTTTGCAAAGATGTGAAGAAACTAATCTTGTCTTGAATTGGGAAAAGTGCCACTTTATGGTTAATGAAGGTATTATCTTGGGGCACAAAGTTTCTAAAAGAGGTATTGAAGTTGATAAAGCCAAGGTCGATGCTATTGAAAAGATGCCATGTCCCAAGGTATAAGAAGTTTCCTTGGTCACGCCGGATTTTATAGGAGGTTCATTAAGGACTTCTCAAAAATTTCTCGGCCTCTGACTAATTTATTTCAAAAAGATATACCATTTTTGTTTGATAATGATTGTGTAGAAGCATTTGAAATACTTAAGAAAGCATTAGTCTCTGCACCTGTTGTTCAGCCATCTGATTGGAATTTACCCTTTGAAATTATGTGTTATGCTAGTGATTATGCTATAGGTGCTGTTCTAGGGCAAAGAGTTGATAAGAAATTAAATGTTATTCATTATGCTAGTAAGACTCTAGACAATGCTCAAAGAAATTATGCTACTACTGAAAAAGAACTTTTAGCAGTTGTATTCGCTTGTGATAATTTCAGACCTTATATAGTTGATTCTAAAGTAACTATTCACACTGATCATGCTGCTATTAAATATCTTATGGAAAAGAAAGATGCTAAACCTAGACTCATTAGATGGGTTCTCCTGCTACAAGAATTTGATTGCATATTGTTGATAGAAAAGGAGCTGAGAACCCCGTTGCAGACAACTTGTCTAGGTTAGAGAATGTTCTTGATGACCCACTACCTATTAATGATAGCTTTCCTAATGAACAATTAAATGTTATAAGTACTTCTCGTAGTACTCCTTGGTATGCTGATTATGCTAATTATATTGTTGCTAAGTTTATACCACCTAGCTTCACATACCAACAAAACAAAAAGTTTTTCTATGATTTGAGGCATTACTTTTGGGATGACCCACATCTTTATAAAGAAGGAGCAGATGGTGTTATTAGACGTTGTGTACCTGAGCATGAATAGGAACAGATCCTACACAAGTGTCACTCCGAAGCTTATGGAGGACACCATGCTGGAGACAGAACTGCACATAAGGTATTGCAATCTGGTTTTTATTGGCCTACTCTCTTCAAGGATGCCCGTAAGTTTGTCTTGTCTTGTGATGAATGTCAAAGAATTGGTAATATCAGTAGACGTCAAGAAATGCCTATGAATTATTCTCTTGTTATTGAACCATTTGATGTTTGGGGCTATGATTATATGGGACCTTTTCCTGCCTCTAATGGATATACACATATTTTAGTGGCTGTTGATTACGTTACTAAGTGGGTAGAAGCTATTCCAACTAGTAGTGATGATTATAACACTTCTATTAAAATGCTTAAGGAAGTTATTTTTCCGAGGTTTGGAGTCCCTAGATATTTAATGACTGATGGTGGTTCACACTTTATTCATGGTTGTCGGTGTCAAAACCGGCGGATCTCGGGTAGGGGGTCCCGAACTGTGCGTCTAGGCGGATGGTAACAGGAGACAAGGGACACGATGTTTTTACCCAGGTTCGGGCCCTCTTGATGGAGGTAAAAACCTACTCCTGCTTGATTAATATTGATGATATGGGTAGTACAAGAGTAGATCTACCACGAGATCCGAGAGGCTAAACCCTAGAAGCAAGCCTATGGTATGATTGTTCTTCGTCCTATGGACTAAAACCCTCCGGTTTATATAGACACTGGAGAGGGCTAGGGTTACACAGAGTTGGTTACAATGGGAGGAGATCTACATATCTGTATCGCCAAGCTTGCCTTCCACGCCAAGGAAAGTCCCATCCGGACACGGGACGAAGTCTTCAATCTTGTATCTTCATAGTCCAAGAGTCCGGCCAAAGGTTATAGTCCGGCTACCCGGACACCCCCTAATCCAGGACTCCCTCAGTAGCCCTTGAACCAGGCTTCAATGACGACGAGTCCGGCGCGCAAATTGTCTTCGGCATTGCAAGGCGGGTTCCTCCTCCGAATACTTCATAGAAGATTTTGAACACAAGATAGTGTCCGGCTCTGCAAAATAAGTTCCACATACTGCCATAGAGAGAATAGTATTTACACAAATCTAATCTGCCGACGTATTCCGTAGTGTGTCATCACACCACAGCCAAGCCCTTTATTCAAATCGTTTTTACTGTCCCACCTCAGCGCGTTTAGCGAGGCGGTTTCCTTGGCATGTCTTGTCGAAGCAGAGATCGTGTCCCCTTATTCCGGGATTCCCATCAATACGGGCATGGGTAACCCAACCGCGCCATTGATTACGGCGCTTGGGAGATAAGCGAGTTTTACCAGGCTGGTGGGGACACGTAGTTTCATCCGCCCATGTAAGGGGATAAGGATCCACCTTTTCACCTACGCCTTCTTCCTCCTTTGCTCATCCATTTTTGCACACTCGAGCTCCAACGCCCAAGTCCCCATTCTCTTCCTCAACCTTCTCCAACCATGTCTGGAGCGGGAGGCAAGTGGATGGTCTCCTCCGTCACGGAGGGAGACGTCAAAAAGCTAAGGAGAGCCGGATACCTGCCCGACGGCATCGCACACCGGCTCCTAGATGAGGGGTAGCTCATCCCCACCCCCAGGCCCCATGAGAGGGTCGTCTTCCTTACCCATTTCCTCCGTGGACTGGGATTCCCCCTCCATTCATTCGTCCGGGGGCTCATGTTCTACTATGGCCTGGATATCCATGATCTGGCCCCGAACTTCATCCTCAACATCTTGGCGTTTATCGTCGTGTGCGAGGCCTTCCTCTACATCCGGCCCCACTTCGGCTTATGGCTGAAGACCTTCAATGTCAAGCCGAAGGTTGTGGGCGGCCGCCAGGCGGAGTGCGGAGGCGCCATGGTGGGCAAGATGCCCAACGTCCTATGGCTCGAGGGCTCCTTTGTGGAGACCATAAAGGGGTGGTAGTCGGGGTGGTTCTACATTACCGAGCCGCGTGACCCGAAATGGGTCGCAGTCCCTGAGTTCCGATCTGGAGCGCCTACGCGGCTCACCTCCTGGAAAGAGAAGGGCCTGGCGTGGGGCAGTTCGGAAGAGGTGACCGGACTCCAAACATGTGTCCGGAACCTAGTGAGCAAGAAGCTCAAACTTGTCAACGTGGTCCACGTTATGCTCATCCGCCGGATCCTCCCGTGTCAACAACGGGCTTTCAATTTGTGGGATTTCGACCCGACCCAGCACCGAACTCTGAGCAGGCTCTTTGACACAACGTACGAAGATGCCTGGAAGGTGCTATTCAAGGGCGCCGAGGCTCCCGCATCCGCTACCGAGGATCGCGGATTCAGCGCGCAGCGTCAAGCTAATGCGGTAAGCTGTTTTTACTTACAGGATATTAGTCTTTCATAGTTTGACTCTATGCGGGATCTAAACTCCCGTACCTTTGACAGGAGTGGCAGGAGACGTTCGGGCAGATCAGCTGTCCGGATCCTTTGCCCGAAGACCCAGCAGACGCCCGCTTGGCGAAGCTGCTGGTTCCGGCACCTTACGTGGTGCTGGAGAAGAAGACCAAGAAGAAGGCCACGGGAACCCGGAAGAGTTCCCGGTGCCCGGTGGAGTCGGATTCATCATCCGATGACTCCGAGGCGGACTCCTCCCACGGAGATGAGGAGGAGGAAAGAGAGCTCTCTTCCCTAGCGGGGGGACGGAAGAAAAGGAAGGACGCCCCAACCGGGGAGGCCGGAGGGTCCAAGAAAGGGAGGACCCTTCCTACAGACTACTCCACCAACGCCGCCGACGACGAAGAGGAATGGCCGCTCAGGGCCAAGCCCCTCGTGAAATTGTAACTATTCAGATACTAGCATGACTCATGGTGTTCCTTTATTGCACAGTATGTTCTGACGCCGAATATAATTGTGCAGTCCACCCAAGGCCCGGCTCGACGTGTCGTCGAGCGGCTCCCTAGATTCGTCGGATGTGAATAGTTTTTCACTTCCGACCGCTACCTCCCCTCGCCCTACGGACGACGCCGAGGTGCTATCCCAAAAAGTTTCCAAGCCAGGAGGAGGTGGTCCTGGAAGCGCCGCAAGGCGGCCTCCCGGATTCCAGGCGCAAAGGGGATAAGACCCCCAAGGGCTCCAAGCCCGGCCCTGGGCCGAACACCGTACCGGAACCTTCAAAGGTTCCAGAGTCCGGCAGGCGGCTCCCTAAGAAGGGAAAGCCTACGATGCCGGTGACCTCCGTCCAACCGGAGGCACCAGATAACTTGTTGGAGGTGCTTAACGGCGCCTCCATCGACAAGGAGCACCGCACTATCATGAGTGCGGTGATCCAAAAGGTTCAGTCCGCCAAGAGCGGGCTGACTGAAGCCTGTGCCAGCCTTCTAACAGGCTTTGAGGTATGTAAAAAATATGTGAAAGTATTACCGCATAGACAGTAGCCCCTGATGCTCTGTTTGGCGTTCGGAAAGAAAAGTCGAATAGAGGATCTAATAACATTCGCAGGAGTCTAATAGAATTAAGTCAATATGCGTATGCAGGCTTCGCTGCTAGCCTCTTCCGCACTGACTGCAGAGGTGGATGCACTGAAGCAGAGCCTCGAGCGGTCCGAGCAAGAGCTCGGCCTTGCCAAGAAGGAGCTCGAGGAAAGAGAAGGTAAGTAATACCTTGTGGAGTATATTTAAAAAGATGCAGTTGCAAAAAATGACATGATCGCTATTGGTGTCCTAGGGGCCACGACTGAGGTGGTGACCCTTAAGCAAGCGCTGTCTGAGGCTGAAAAGAGGGTGGCCACGGAGCGCACCGAGCAGGAGAAGCATGAGGCACGGGTTAGCGAGGTGCAGCAAGAGCTCCAGGCTCTCGTGAAAAAACACGAGAGTTTGGAGCTTGACTCAAAGACGCGAGAGTCCGATCTCGCGACGGACCTTGAAAGCGCCAAATCTGCCAAGGCCGAAGCCCAGAAAGCCCTCCAGGAAGTTGAGGCGATGAAGAAGATAGCGGCGGGTAATGCATTCTGTATGCAAAGCAAGCACGTGAAAGTGAATTACTTGTTACTTACCCGAATCCGGAGCTCTCCAGGAGCATTCGCAGATTTGCCCCGCAGCGTGTCAGATGTCGCTGCCTTCTATCGGGCCGAGGAGGGAAGCTCGACGGAGAAGGTTTTCTGGTCTCAGTACGCTGAGGCCGGACACCCGGTGCCTTTGAGCGACCAGTTGAAGCAACTGATCGAGCTCCACAAGGTGGCCGAACAGGCCATGAAGGGATTTATAGTTTGGCTGTGGCCTGGAGAGGCCCTGCCTGGGAGCTACTTCCGGCTGGTGAGGTGGCTGGTGGATGCCTGTCCGTGGCTTGAAGTCATCAAGCGCTCCGTCTGCATCGAGGGTGCCCGTAGGGCGCTTGCCCGCGCGAAAGTGCACTAGGGCAAGATGGATGCAGAGAAGCTGGTGAAGGACGGGCCACCGCCGGGCAAGGAGCATCGCCACCCCGAGATGTACTATGAGGGTGTCCTGAAGGGTGCCCACCTTGTGGCGGATGAATGTACCAGAGATGTGATATTTGAGTAAACTCGCTCGTGTTATCCTGTACGCTGAAAACTTGTTCATATGCGCTATGCAACGCTTGTTAATTTAAAATATTACCTTCTATGTGGCCATTTATTAAATTTGAGAGATGGCGAGTCGTCGGCTTCTGCCCCCATGCCACGAGTGCTGGGGTGTTCGGGATAAACCTGAGCACTCTTTTTCCCATTCTTGGGTCCTTCGAGGGAGGTGCTCAGCACAACGAACAAGGCAATCGGACTATAATGCGTTATCACTCTCACTTAGCCAGAGAATTCTATAATTTTAAATTTCGGCGAAGCCCCTAGTGTTCGGAAGACCAAATTCGGGGCGCTATACACGCCTAGGCCAGACAAAGCCGACTCCTCGCTTGAAGCGTCATAAGTCTTTAGGGACTCGAAACCTCGCGAATAGCGACCAGCTCTCGCCCTATCATGACAGTCAGTTTTAGCTTTCTCTACTGAGGTGCTTAGTCCAGCTCAACCGGGGCACAATCGCAGTAGTTCTCCCAGCGCTACCTTAGCCGATATAGCGGAACGCAAGGTACCAAAACATGGGAGCCGGGAAAACCCAACTATTGACCAAAGACATGATTCGGAGGTGATGCATATAATGCTATAAGTTCGGAGGGCCGCACTTGTGAAAGTGTTCGGACTTCTCACACCGTATTATGGGGTGCTTGAGCCCCTGGCGTATTGACCGTACCAAAGTGTACGGGTGCTAAATGTCACAACTGAACATATGTATTGAAAAATAAATGAATAGAGAATGCAATGATAAGCTGAAGCTAAGCATTGTTTATTTTAAAATGCTGTTGTAAAAGCAGAACGATACAAATAGTGCGATAAGCAAGAGATGGGACTATTTGACATGCCCCCCTCTAGGGGTGAGCTGCAAGACGGTATGTAAGACAGGTATTTTGCTCGTTATAGAGACCACCCGGGAATTCAACGTAGCTTTCTGCCTCTTTGGTTGTTGCATCGTGTGTTCGGCGATTGTCCTGCCGGACAGGCCTTTCGGATAGTGGAGTCCTGAAAGTAAGAAAAAAATGATGAAATCGGGAGCCCCTAGTGCGGTTGAGCCGCATTTAGGGCATGTCGTGGCCGTGCCCCTCCCCCTGTGCCCATGGGATTTTCAGAGCGTAGTTATATACGCGTGGTACTGATTTTGCAGTTTCGTGAGGGCTGGGGTTGGGGCCATATTGCTACGCTTGCTCGGAACGTGCCAGGCGGTCTTGTTGTAGGTTACTCCGGGCACGCTTGACGGTGTCCGGACGTTTAAAAGCCGGACTGGAGAATTGCCTTGAGAGGCTGCTATGTACTTCCGCTGCCAGTGCCGCCGTATGCTCCTCCGTTCGGAGAGAGCGTTCGGTGTTTCCATTGACCGTGATGACTCCTCGAGGGCCTGGCATCTTGACCTTGAGGTATGCGTAGTGAGGTACCGCATTGAACTTTGCAAATGTGGTTCGTCCGAGCAGTGCGTGATAGTCACTGCGGAACGGGACTATGTCGAAGATTAACTCCTTGCTTCGGAAATTATCCGGGGATCCGAAGACCACTTCAAGTGTAACTGAGCCTGTATAGTTGGCCTCTACACCTGGTATGATGCCTTTAAAGGTCGTTTTTGTGTGTTTAATCCTTGAGGGATATATGCCCATTTTCCGCATTGTATCCTGATAAAGTAGGTTCAGGCTGCTTCCACCATCCATAAGGACTCTCGTGAGGTGAAATCCGTCAATGATTGGGTCTAGAACCAATGCGGCGAATCCGCCATGACGGATACTAGTGGGGTGGTCCCTTCGATCAAAAGTGATTGGGCAGGAGGACCATGGGTTGAACTTTGGGGCGACTGGCTCCAACGCATATACGTCCCTGAGTGCACGCTTCCGCTCCCTTTTGGGGATGTGGGTTGCATATATCATGTTCACCGTCCGCACTTGTGGGGGGAATCCCTTCTATCCACTATTGTTCGGCGGCCGGGGCTCCTCCTCCTCGTCGCTGTGCAGCCCCTTGTCTCTGTTTTCGACATTTAACTTGCCGGCCTGCTTGAACACCCAACAATCTCTCTTGGTGTGATTGGCTGGTTTTTCAGGGGTGCCATGTATCGGGCACGAGCGATCGAGTATACGGTCCAAACTAGACGGGCCCGGAGTATTTCTTTTGAATGGCTTTTTCCGCTGACCGGGTTTAGAGCGTCTGAATCCGGCATTAACTGCCGTATCCTCAACATTGTCGCTGTTAATGCGGTGCTTGTGCTTGTTGCGACGCGACCTGCCATTGTTGTCCTTGGTATTCGAATTACCAGGGCTCTTGGTCATGTTATTGCTATGAGCCAACCAGCTGTCTTCTCCCGCGCAAAAGCGGGTCATGAGTGTCGTGAGGGGGCCATAGTTTTCGGCTTTTCCTGTCCAAGGTGCCGGGCCAGCCACTCGTCACGGATGTTATGCTTGAAGGCTGCTAGGGCCTCTGCGTCTGGACAGTCGACGATTTGATTTTTCTTGGTTAGGAACCGTGTCCAGAATTGTCTGGCGGATTCTTTTAGCTGCTAAATTATGTGGCTCAGGTCATCGGCGTCTGGGGGTCGCACATAGGTGGCCTGGAAATTGTCGAGGAATGCGGCTTCCAGGTCCTCCCAACAACCAATTGATTCTGCTGGCAAGTTGTTAAGCCAATGCCGAGCTGGTCCTTTAAGCTTGAGTGGGAGGTATTTGATGGCCTGTAGATCATCGCCGCGGGCCATGTGGATATGAAGGAGATAGTCCTCGATCCATACTGCAGGATCTGTTGTGCCATTGTATGATTCGATGTTGACGGGTTTGAAACCCTCTGGGATTTGATGATCCATTACTTCATCTGTGAAGCATAGTGGGTGTGCGGCGCCTCTGTACTGGGCTATATCACGACGTAGCTCAAATGAGCTTTGTTGCTGTGTTCGGCCCAGCCGGATTTACCGTATCCGGTGTGATGGTTATCGTCTCGTGTCGTGGGGCGCCCGCGTGATCCGTAGATCGATCTAGTTTGCCTTGCCTTGTCCTCCAACATATCTCGCAGGTCTGGCGCGTTTCCTTGTGCCTTGGTATTTTTTGAGCGACGCCGAGGTGCGGCTTGAGTGGAGGGCCGAGAGGCCTCTTTGTCGCGGCCGCGAGGTGGCCGGTCAGCCGCATCATGCGCTGGTGATGTAGGGTTAAGTGCTTCCTCCTCTAATCGGGGTAGCAACCTGCGCTTTGGGTAGCTCTTGGAGGGGCGTTCGAGTTCGTATTCCTCGGCCACAATAACTTCAGTCCATCCGCCAGCTAGAAAATCTTGATCAGCTCTAAGCTGTTGCTGTTTTTTCTTAAGGCTACTTGCCGTGGCCATAAGCCTGCGCTTAAGGCGCTCTTGTTCGACGGGATCCTCAGGCACGACAAATTCGTCGTCACCGAGGCTTGCCTCGTCTTCGGAGGGAGGCATGTAATTATGTAACACCCTCGATGCGACTATATCTCCCACGTGTCGAGGCACGACTTAGAGGCATAATCGCATTGAAGGCATATGTCGCAAGTTAGGCAATCTGCACAACATCCCATGTAAAATAATTAATAAACGGGGAGATAACATAGTTGGCTTACACTCGCCACATCAATCAAGTACATAAATAGCATTACATCATTCAAACACTCATGGCCCGACTACGGCGCCAAAATAAAAGACAACCCAACATGCGACACGGTCCCTATCACCCCAACTAGGCACCACTACTGATCATCAGGAAAAGAAACATAGTAACGTTGAGAGTCCTCGTCGAACTCCCACTTGAGCTCAAGCGCGCCATCTGGAGCTGTATCATCTGGCCCTGCATTTGGTGTAATAGTAATCTGTGAGCCACAGGGACTCAGCAATCTCGCACCCTAGCGATCAAGACTATTTAAGCTTAATAGGTAAGGCAAGGTAAATGTAAGTGGAGCTGCAGCAAGCGACTAGCATATAGGGTGGCTAACCTATTCGCAAAAGAGAGCGAGAAGAGAAGGCAAAGCGCGAACGCATAACTAAAGAGGGCAATCCTGCGGCAAACATTACTCCAACACCGTGTCCACTTCCCGGACTCTGCCGAGAAGAGGCCATCAGGGTAACTCACACAGTTGATGTATTTTAATTAAGTTAATGTTTAAGTTATCTACAACCGGATATTAACAAATTCCCATCTGCCCATAACCGCGGGCACGACTCTCGGAAGTTCAAATCCCTGCAGGGGAGTCCCAACTTAGCCCATGAGAAGCTCTCACGGTCAACGAAGGAATATACCTCCTCCCGAGACGTTCCGATCAGACTCGGTACCTCGGTTCTTCAAGACACTTCGACAGGTCAAAACAAATCCAGCAACACCACCCGAATGTGCTGACAAATCCCGATAGGAGCTGCACATATCTCGTTCTCAGGGCACACTCAGATGAACACTACGTACAACTAAAACCAACCCTCGAGTTGCCCCGAGGTGGCGCTGCAAGTGGCTCTGCTTGGACCAACACTCAGAGGAGCACTGGCTCGGGGGGGGGGGGTTTAAAATAAGATGACCCTCGGGCTCCGGAAACCCAAGGGAAAAGAGGCTAGGTGGCAAATGGTAAAACCAAGGTTGGGCATTGCTGGAAAAGCTTTAATCAAGGCGAACTATCAAGGGGTTCCCATTATAACCCAACCGCGTAAGGAACGCAAAATCCGGGAACATAACACCGATATGACAGAAACTATGGCGGCAAGAGTGGAACAAAACACTAGGCGAGAGGCCGAGCCTTCCAACCTTTACCAAGTATATAGATGCATTAAGATAACATGGCAATATAATGATATCCCAACAAGTAAATAATGTTCCAACAAGGAACGGTCTCCAATCTTCACCTGCAACTAGCAACGCTATAAGAGGGGCTGAGCAAAGCGGTAACATAGCCAATCAACGGTTTGCTAGGACAAAGGTGGGTTAGAGGCTGAACATGGCAATTTGGGAGGCTTGAAAGCAAGTGGTAGGCATCGTAGCATTGGCATAGCAAAAGAGCGAGCATCTAGCAAAGCAAAGATAGTAGTGATTTCGAGGGTATGATCATCTTGCCTGCAAAGTTGTCAGAGTTGACTGGATCCTCGAAAGCAAACTCAACGGGCTCCTCATTTGCGAACTCGTCTCCCGGCTCTACCCAAACAAGACAAACAAGAAACAAGAACACAATCAACCACGTGCAAGGATCAAACAATATGATGCAAAGATGATATGCTATGCGGGATGCGATGCGGGATGCATATGCAAGATGTGGCAGGAAAAGCAAGAACCTGGCCTTAACTTCGAAAACTAAGTGTGCCACTGGAAATATGAGATGAAATCGCTTGAAAACGATATAAAGATCACCGGAATCGGAGTTACGGTTTGGAAATGGCAAGCGATTCAAATATGACCACGATCTGCGATTTACAGCAAGTAGCCAACTAAATGCAATGAGATGAACATGCTACAGCACCCAAACATGGCAACAAAATACATGGCAGGTATGCATTCAGGATTCTTAACAAAAGTCTAGCACTGAGCTACGGCCAATTCATCCATTAACAGTTTCAAACAAGCATGGCAAAATGCATATGGTAAACAGATCTCAGACTTAGTGAAATTAACACTTGTCTGGAATTTCGGATCAGGTAGCCCTCTTCGGAGCAACAAAACAACATGCTACAGGACCTGAACATGACAAAGTAAAGCATGGCATGGAGCTACTCAAAGAGCTTAACTAAAGTCCCTTAGTGACCTTGAGCCAAAAGGGATCACAAAATACATTTGCAAGCATGTGAACATGGCAAAAACATAATCAGTTTTCAGACTTGGTGAAAACTGGGACATGCTGAAAACAGATCTCAAGTAGGCATGTTTATGAGCTCGATGCACTCAGTACGGAGCAAGTCATGATAAGCTAAGCATACACCTATCAAGAACACACAAAATGCAAGCCAGACATGGCAAGAACAATAGCATAGCATGCACGGATCAACTACAACATCATCGGCAAAATTGAAAACAAGTTGACAATCTGCCCAGATTCACAAAGTAGCAAAAGTAGAGCTCGATTGACTCAAGCTAGGGTGCTCCATATATGCAAACAAAGACATGGATGGATAGAGCACTACAAGATTAACAAAACATCCTTACTGATCATGCTCAAAAGAGGCACGGATCACTAGGAAACAACATGAACATATGGCATCATGAACTAAACAGGTCAAGGACTTAGTGGAATTACTAAGACCCTGAAAACAGATTACCGAGTTCCTCACTTTGCAATCTTGTCCTAGTCACCACACACATCACAAAAATACATGGGTTGCACCTATGGAAAGATGACAAAACCCATAACAAAACATATGTAGAGCATCAGGGCATATCATGCACACAATAATCATGGCAAAAATGACAAATGCCTAAGATGGAGTAGCAGATCTGACAATTAACTCAAGTAGCCCTCTACTAAGAGCATTTCGGGCATCAAGATGAACTCAAATGAAAATGATGCAATGGAATGGAATGATGTACTCTCTGAGACGAACATTTTGATATGATATATGCATGAATCGGAGCTACGGATGCAAAGTTACGAGGCCATGAACAGGAACACTTGGATTGAGAATTTCGGGACTTGGAGGAAAATCAACCTCGCGAAATTAGGGTTTACTGTAGACGTTCGGATCTGGATCGGATCAGAGCATGTGGATCGAGGCAAACTCCGGCGAGGCACTGTTCACCGGCGGGGGAAAGCTCGCCGGAGCCGACGTGACGGCGGAGAGGCGGCGGGGCGAGGCCGGAGACGAGGCGGCGGGGTCGCGGCCGGGCGCGGACGGGACGGCGCCGGCTCGGGCAACGAAGACGAGGCTTCCCGCGGGCGGCGCTGGCGAGGAAAGCGGCGATGGCGGTGATGGCGGCCCACGGCGGCGTGGAGAAAGGTTGGCGGCGGCGCGGCGAGCGGCGTCGGGGAGGAGAAGGGCGGCGGGCGGCGCGCCTCCTCTGGGCCGCGGGGGCTCTCCCCGGGCAGGAGCGGGCTGGAGCGGGCGCGGGCGGCGGCACCATGTGGCGCGACGGAAGTGGGCGGCGGCGACGTCCGGCGCGGTGCGGACAATGTCCGGTGCGCGTAGGCGATTTCTAGGGTTTCGGGGGAGGAGGAGATCCGAAGGGGGGGGGGTCTTTATATAGACATAGAGGGAGCTAGGAGAGTCCAAATGAGGTGCGGTTTTCGGCCACACGATCGTGATCGAACGCTCTAGATGATGGAGCAGGTTCAGGTGGGTTTTGGGCCAAATTGGAGGGGTGTTGGGCTGCAACACACACGAGGCCTTTTCGGTCCCTCGGTTAACCGTTGGAGCATCAAACGAAGTCCAAATGGTACGAAACTTGACAGGCGGTCTACTGGTAGTAAACCAAGGCCGCTTGGCAAGTCTCGGTCCAATCCGGAAACGTTTAATCCCCACACACGAAAGAAAGGTAGAAATGATCACCGGAGGAGAACGAAGCACCGGAATGCAAAACGGACAACGGGGAAAATGCTCGAATGCATGAGATGAACACGCATGCAAATGCAATGCACATGATGACATGATATGAGATGCATGACAACAATAACAACACACGGAGACAAAGACCCGAACCCGAGAAAATAAAATAACTTAAGGCCGAAAACGGCAAGAGTTGGAGTACAAATTGGGTAAATCATATCCGGGGTGTTACAACACTCCACCACTACGAAAGGATCTCGTCCCGAGATCTAGGACTGAAAGAACGCCGGGTACTCAGAACAGAGGTGATCCTCGTGTTCCCAGGTAGCTTCACGGTCGGAATGGTGTGACCACTTTACTTTGAGAAATTTGATCGACTTGTTGCGAGTCTTGCGTTCAGTTTCTTCAAGGATAGCAATTGGGTGCTCACGATAGGAGAGATCTTCTTGGAGCTCAATGTCCTCGAAGTTGACAGTGCGGTCAGGAGTCTTGAAGCACTTTCGGAGCTGAGAGACATGGAACACATCATGAACATTTGCAAAGTTTGAAGGAAGCTCGAGTTGATAGGCGAGATCGCCTCTCTTGCTGACAATCTTGAAAGGTCCCATGTATCTAGGGGCAAGCTTCCCTTTGATACCAAAGCGACGAGTCCCTTTCATAGGAGAGACGCGGAGGTAAACATGATCTCCGATATCAAAAGCCAAATCACGGTGCTTACTATCATAGTAGCTCTTCTGACGAGATTGGGCTGCTTTGAGGTTATCTCGAATGACTTTGCACATTTCTTCTGCCTTTGTGATTAAGTCATTTCCCAAAACCTGACGTTCACCGGTTTCAGACCAGTTGAGAGGGGTACGGCAATTCCTGCCATACAGAATTTCAAATGGGGCCTTGCCCGAACTTGCTTGAAAACTGTTGTTGTAGGAGAATTCAGCATAAGGAAGACAATCCTCCCACTTCATGCCGAAGGAGATCACACAAGCCCTGAGCATATCTTCAAGAATCTGGTTAACACGCTCGACTTGACCGCTAGTTTGAGGATGGAAAGCTGTGCTGAAGCCGATGTTGGTGCCCATGGCCTTCTGAAAAGAATCCCAAAACTTGGAGGTAAAGATGCTGCCACGGTCTGAAGAGATCACTTGAGGAATACCGTCCAGCGAGACAATTCGAGATGTATAGAGTTCCGCCAATTGAGCTGCAGTGATTGACTCTTTGATAGGCAGAAAGTGAGCCACTTTAGTGAGTTTGTCAATGACAACGAATATAGCATCATTGCCACGCTTGGACTTTGGAAACCTAGTCACGAAGTCCATCTCAATGTGGTCAAACTTCCATTCTGGAATGGCAAGAGGTTGGAGGAGACCAGCTGGCCTTTGGTGTTCTGCCTTCACTCTTCTGCAGACATCACACTCATTCACGAACTGAGCAATCTCGCGCTTCATTCGAGTCCACCAATAAGCCTGCTTGAGGTCCTGATACATCTTCGTGCTCCCAGGGTGGATGGAGAGGAGAGAATTGTGAGCCTCGTTCATGATCACTTTACGAAGTTCACCTTTGGGCACAACAATACGATCCTCGAAGAAGAGAGTATCCTTGTCATCAAGGCGGTAGCACTTGTACTTGGGTTGACTCTTGGCAATCCCAATCTTCACCTTTTTCACCATAGCATCAAGAAGCTGGGCTTGGCAAATCTGGTCTTCCAAGGTAGGAGAGACTTGAAGGTTGGCGAGGAAACCTTGAGGAACCACTTGCAGATTAAGTTTTCGGAAGGCTTCACAAAGCTCGGGTTGATAAGGCTTGAGAATCAGACTGTTGCAGTAAGCCTTCCTGCTCAATGCGTCAGCAATCACATTGGCCTTGCCTGGAGTATACTCGATACTCGGATTATACTCTTGAATCATTTCGACCCATCGAGTCTGCCTGAGGTTGAGATTAGGCTGAGTGAAGATGTACTTGAGACTCTTGTGATCAGTGAAAATGTCCACTTTTCTTCGAAATAGGAGATGTCTCCAAGTCAAAAGAGCATGCACAACTGCCGCCAACTCGAGATCATGAGTGGGGTAGTTCTTCTCATTGGGCTTCAACTGGCGAGAGGTATAAGCAACAACTTTCTTCTCTTGCATCAATACTGCACCGAGACCTTGGAGAGAGGCATCACAAAAGACCTCGTACAGCTTGGATTCATCAGGCGGAGTCAGAACTGGAGCAGTGATCAATTTCGCTTTCAAAGTGTTGAAAGCAATGTCACACTCCGGAGACCAAACGTACTTGACGTGCTTCTGGAGAAGATTTGAGAGAGGCTTCACGATCTTAGAAAAGTTTTCAACGAATCTTCGACAGTAGCTTGCGAGACCGAGGAAGCTACGGAGTTGCTTCACATTCTGAGGAGGTTCCCAATTCAAAATTGCAGACACCTTCTCAGGATTAACGGCAATGCCCTTGGCAGAGATGATATGACCAAGATAAAGAACCTCATCGAGCCAAAATTCACACTTGGAGAACTTGGCGTAGAACTGGTGTTCCCTCAGCTTGTCGAGTACCAAACGCAAGTGCTTGGCATGATCTTCCTTGTTCTTCGAGAAAACCAGGATGTCGTCGAGATAGACCAACACGAAGTCATTGGTGTAGGCGTTGAATATGAAGTTCATCATGCGAGAGAATGTCGGAGGAGCGTTGACGAGACCAAAAGACATGATAGTGTATTCATATGACCCATAGCTTGTCCGGAAGGCCGTCTTGGGAATATCTTGCTCACGGATTCGAATCTGATGATAGCCCATACGGAGATCAAGCTTGGAGAATACTCGGGCACCTTTGAGTTGTTCGAACAGCTCATTGATGTTGGGAAGTGGGTATTTGTTCTTGATGGTCTTCTTGTTCAATGGACGGTAATCAACACAAAGTCGGTCTGTTCCATCCTTCTTCTTCACAAAAAGAACACCACAACCCCACGGAGAAGAACTAGGCCGGATGAGACCCATTCTTTCTTGAACATCGAGTTGCTTCTTCAGCTCCTTCAACTCTTCAGGTCCGAGCTTGTAAGGACGCTTGCACACAGGTTCCGTACCAGGCTCAAGATCAATAACGAATTCCACTGGCCGGTGCGGAGGCATTCCTGGAAGCTCTTCTGGAAAGACGTCTTGATATTCACAAACGACTGGAATCTGCGAGATAGCATCCAGTTCACCCTTCTCATTGAGAGAAAATAGACGTATAGTATCATCACGAGCGGCAAAGACAATTACATCCTCAGACGAATGAGTCAATTGAATCTGCCTGGCTGCACAATCAAGATGCGCCTTGTGCTTAGAAAGCCAATACATTCCGAGAATAAGATTAATATCTGAGTCACCAAGAACCGATGGAGAAGCCCGAAACTTGTAGTCACCCAAGGTGATAGTAACATCCGGAGCAATGGAGTTAGCCTGCATGCGCCTACCGGGAGAGACAACTGCTAAAGGACTAGGAAAAATTTGCAAAGGCAAGCCATGCTTAGATGAAAACGGTCTCGAGATGAAACAATGCGATGCACCCGTGTCAAAAAGAACTTTAGCAGGAATATCATTAACAGGAAGGTTACCCATGATGACATCTGACGAGTCCTCTGCCTGAGCTGCATTCATCAAGTTGACCTTGGCGTGCTTGGGATTATGCTTGACCACTGCTGTACTTGCCGATCTGACAGGAGGAGGAGGAAGACGCCTCTGGTTGAAACACTTGTTGGCATAGTGACCCTTCTATTGGCACTTGTTGCACGTGACCTCGGAAAGCGGACGGTGGTACGGAGCACTCGATCTTGGAGCTTGAGACGAAGTCTTGTTCTGAAAGCCAGGGTTGGGTGGGTGGGAAGAACCACTGCCACCTTTGCTCTTCTGATACGGCTGACGGAACGGAGGAGGAGGAAGCCAATACTTCTGCTACTTGGCCACTTGAGTAGAGGAAGAAGGAGTAGCATCTCTGACTCGCTTCTTGGAAGCATCACACCTCAGTTGAGCGGCCTCTTGCTTCAGTGCCATGTTGTAGAACTCGTCGTACCTCAAGGGCTCAAAGAGAACAAGAGCTAGCTGGATTTCTTCTCTGAGACCACCCCTGAACTAGTATATCATGCTCTTCTCATCAGGAACGTCCTGCTTGGCAAAGCGGGCGAGCTTCTGGAACAACTTGTTGTAGTCATAGACAGACAAAGAGCCTTGCTTCAGGTTGAGGAATTCCTCACGCTTGCTTTCAGTCACACTCTGAGGGATGTGATGAGCTCGGAAATCTTGACGGAATTCAGCCCAAGTGATCACACGTCCACCTCTGGAATCCATGTACTACTGGAACCACTCTACGGCTTGATCTTTGAGTTGGAAGGAAGCGAACTTGACAAAGTCCTCAGGCCTGACGTTACTGCACTCGAAATGCTTGCACAGATCCACAAGCCAATCGTCAGCATCGGTTGCCTCAACACAATTGCTGAAAGTCTTTGGCCCATTAGCAAGGAACTGGTTGAGTGTAGCAAAGTGACTCTGATTGTTGCCTTGGTTACCTTAGTTGCCTTGATTGCGCTCTTGAAGAATTTGCATGATCAACTGCGTGTTTGCATTGGTTGCGGCCATCACAGCTTGCCATGCCTCCGGAGGAGGTGGAGGTGGTGGCGGATCTTGATTCTGATTCTGATTGGTGCTCTTAGCGGGAGCCATCCTGAAGAGGTTGACCACCGTTAGCACATAGACAGAATAAAATGAAGCTGAATCCAACGGAATGAAAATTGCAACATAAAGTCTTCACATCCGAACAAAATGAACGAATGCATTCCTCTTGAAATGGTCACATATCCATAAATTGAGAAGCCACGTAGAATTAGGTAGAAGAAATAAATCAACAAGGTACGGATCCAGAATGAATAATCAGTAAGAAATCCCAATCTCAAACCAATATTCGTGGAAGAAGAACTAGAGCTACAAGAGTTCCCACCTATGAAACTCCTGAACCTTTCCGGTTATGCAATCAGGTGTTGGGGATACAGGGGAAGCATAATATCTCACCCAAACTAGCAAATCCTACATCCAGCTGTATCCATCCTTCAACACATCTACCTCAACATTCTACCTCAACCTTCGAAAAGCATCCGTTATACAAGTTATGGCGATACTCCCGAACTCCCGCCCCAGTACTGGGTGGCGTCGAGGTTATCTCACCAACGAACTGCATAAAAGAGATTTTCGATGTCGGAATACTAAACTCAGGTATTCTGGAACTGCAACGATAAAATTATGATGACAACACCTCAGAGCTCAACTCCCCGGGACACTTCCACAAAACCCCTGACAGGAGGCACCAAGACAATGTTCTCATCATAAAACCATCGGAACGATTCCAAGATACCCGCGTGATCCTAAAAAAAAATTTAGTGAAATTTGAGAAGAGAAGAGTCAAAACTCTACGTCAGGATGCCTTACCAGAGCGATGAGGAGACTGGGAAGTA